>NW_026712256.1:865784-953387 GCF_030504385.1 Musca domestica
TGAAATCGATAGTTTGGGTGCTGGAAATAAAAATTTCTGTTTTTGGATAAAACCATAAACAACAATGGCAACGACAACAACAACAACAATGTGGACAAGAACATCAATTGCATTGCTATCATCTGTTCGCTGTGTAAACAACAACAACAGCAGCAACGCTGGGTGAGGATGAGAAAAAAATCTGCTCACACAGCCACACTCAGGACAACACAGGAGCCAACAGAAAAACAATTGGCGTTTCAGTCAATTCGTTACAGTTTCAGAAATTTCGTTTTTCGGCAAAGGCACCACACACCAACACCAACCATCTCCGCCAGCGCCATCGCCATCCATGGCCTGGCATTCATGTTGCCGTATGCAACCGGAAATGCAAACTCATTTCCTGTGGAGAACATAAACAACAAAAGGGAGAAATATTGCCGCTCGTAACATGAAACAGAAGCAGTTGCACCGACAAAAGAAAAGAAAACAAACGAAAAAACCCGCTACAAATGTATGCTCGCCACCAAGGAGCTGTGGAATCTCAGAACTAGGCAAAGCGAACGAACGAACGAAACACTGGCAACATTGCAAACATTTTTCGTTATTTACTGATTCTAGAGTTTCGGCGTTTTTTGTTTTTCGCTTCTTTTGTTTTATCCCCGCTTGACGTTTTAAACTCAACGACCAGAAATTTTCGGCAGTAGAACGCAACGCAAAAAAAAACTGTTTGTTTTTCATCATCATCGTCGTCGTCGTTGTCGTCATCAACAACAATAACAACACGGACATCTGAGAAACCCGAAACGAGAAACGTTTTTCAAAGAACCTCACAAAGCTCCAGCCATATTTGGAGAGAGAGAGAGAGGGGTAACAAAAAAACCGAATAACAGCGCAAATGGCAGTGTAAAACTGCATGTCTGTCAAAATCCATTGGTTCCATACGGAGATTCCAATTCCTGCCCCCTTCAGTTTGGTTTGTTTTTCTCTGCCACTTTTTTTTTGACAAGCCTCAAATTGGCGATGAGAGAAAATGTTTGTTAAATTAACAGAAGAATGAATGAAAGGCAGACAGACAGACAGCCCGAATGCGATGGATTGCAAACGAGCTATGTAAATTATGTTTGGGAATTGTTGTAGTGCAACAAAACACAAGCGCGCACACACTCACACATTTATCACAAAGGAGCAATTGCAGTTATGTTTATCCTTCACCCAAGAAATAAAAAACTTAAAATGTTTGAAGAGAAGTATTTCAAAATTTGTATTTGCTTGAATATAAAACTGATATTGTGTGCCTAAATCAATGAGAATGTTAAGAGAAAATGGAGATAAGGATATGGATAGGGATATTAAAATAAGGCCGTATTATTATACCCTCAGCCATATGGCTACGGAGGATATATATCTTTTGATATGACCAAAATGTGCCTCATCGAAATAACGGTTTTACGCCTTAGGTTTCTTTGGACCAAATCCATTTCAGGATATTTGGAGTCGATCTAGAGGTCTTCGTTTCTCCGTCCATCTCTGTATCTGGTGCGCACGATAGCACTGGAAGGTAGTATTCGATTTGGTCCAAACTTGGTATATCGTAATGTTTTCATCAAACATAGATCGAGTTCGGATATAGACAATATCGGTCCACTCCTACTTGTACTTTCTCACAAAACTTCAACATTTTAAGAGAACATTTTTATAACCTTAGCCATAAGGGTATACAGGGTGAAATAAAAAAACTGCAACAAAGTAAAACGCCATAATTTTTACATTTTTTAAAATTTTATTGAATGAAAGCAAAAAATGTCGGAAATAGTATCCAATTTTAGAATAAGTTTAGATTTGTTCGAATTGGTCATCTTTGGCACGAATTATGGCCTTCAACCGGCCAATGAAACTGTTACACGCTGCCTGAATGTTGCGGTATTTTGACCAATTCCCGGCGAAGCGCTTGCTTAAGTTGATCGACACGGTGAGTCCTGTTGGAATGTCCAAGGTCTGCGGACAAAATGTTTGCGTGCCCAAGGCAAAAAAATGTCGGAAATAGCATCAAATTTAGAGTAAGTTTAGATTTGTTCGATTTGGTCACCTTTGGTACGAATTATGGCCTTCAAACGACCAATGAAACCGTCACACGCAGCCCGAATGTTGCTCTGCGTTATTTTGACCCATTCCCGGCGAAGCGTTTGTTTAATCGATATTTTGATATTATTTTAGTGCCAACCTTGCTTTCGAAAATACTCCAGACACAATAGTCCAACGGATTGGTATCCGGAGATTTTGGTGGCCATTGTGCACTGGGAATGAAGCGAGGAACCTCACTTTGTGACCATTCTTATGTGGCGCGTGCTGAATCCTGTTGGAATGTCCAACGCCTGCGGCAAAAAGGTTTGCGTGCCCAAGGCTTTAATACACCCTCCAGAATATTTTCGCGATACTATTAAGCATTTAATCTGATGCCACGGTCGATTAATACGAGCAGAGAGCGACCATCGGCTGTCATGGTGGCCCACACCATCGCTATGGCCGACGCTTGAGTTCTGGTGGCCAACCGAAGGTGTACATTTTCAGCTTAACACGATAATTTTGTTTGTTTACAAACTGCTGGACAACGCGTGTTTTCTCATCAGAAAACAACCAAATTCGACAGTTCACCACTTTCGGCCAAGCGAAGCAACTCTTTAGCTCTTTCGAGGCTATTTTCCTTCCGTTGTGGTGTTATTTCTTGCACTATCTTGAATTTCAATGGCTTTATCCCGAGCTCATTTTTTAATATTTGCTGAATGGAATATTGTGATATGTTCAGCTCACGAGCCATTTTTCGGCCACTGCGACGCGTTTCGATCAAGTAGCTTCTTTACTTTTCGAACCATTTCTGCTGATGTTTTGCTGTTTTCTTCTGTCCACTTGACGTCGGACTACGCTACCAGTATAACGGTAACGAGCGATGGTACGAGAACCAAAGGATTTATTCACATTTAAATGCTGGAGTGCTCTAACTATAACCACTTGTGGTTTTCCAGACAAATATAAAGAAATCGCACTATCACGCTTGAATTCCATCACGAATAACTATTTTTTTGGAAAATTCTCACCAAAATCCTTTTGTACGTTTGTAAACAATATAGTGAGCTGTCACCGAAATAATTTTAACATCTGTCGGACGAGTGGTTCAGAAATGCCAGCAGTTTGAAGTTGGTTGCAGTTTTTTTCATCTCACCCTGTATACCTCATGAAATGCGCAATTAACACCCGATTCTCGTCAAATTTCACACTTTGCAATATTTTTATAACCTCCACCTTTAAAAGGAGGGTATAGTAGATTTGTCAGTCCGTTTGTTATACCTCTAAATATTCATCATAGACCTCATAAAGTATATATATTCATGATCAGCATTAAATTCGAAGTCTATTTAGCAATGTCCGCCTGCCTATCACGATATAGCCCACATTATTTGGTAGAGAATTTAATTTAAATTTGGCGCAGTAGGTTATATTGTGTCTAGGATAGTTGGTATTGAAAATGAGATAAATCGGTCCAAGTTTTGGGATAATAACGGTAGCTCCCCATATTCGGCATTTTGATGGTTTTAGCCAAATTTTCCTCGGATGTGCCAAAAAAAAAAATGGTATTTGTTGGTAGATTTTATACGGAACATTGTATATATATAGGCCCACGTTTTAGTATAGCCTCATATAGAGGTACCTCCCGATATTCGGTATTTTTATGATTTTTGCCACATTTTTCCTCGGATTTGTCTAAAAATTGGTATTTGTAGTTCGTATTGAGTTCCAGCTTCGGTAGCAGAAAATTGGACATCTAGGTCCACGTTTTCCTATTTTGGCGATTTAAGTAACATAGATTTGGTATTTGCACTACATAATGGGTTTTACAACCGATGTCAAATCATTGGTCATATTGGTGAACAACGGTTCGGTTTTCCATACAACGGTTCGGTTCACATTTGCCCACCAAATAATTTGAAATCTGATATTTAAAACAACAATACAGTTTTGGTATGGCCTTAATATTGGCTCCAGCCACCAAATTATTTTTTGAAAACTCCAACTCCATTATTCTATCAATATTACGGCGTTTGTAGTCTAAAGTGGAATCTTCGATTTGATGGTATTCCGGCTGGTGTAGTCTGCTTGATAATATTTCATGTCGATGGAGTCGGCTCAGTGTTATACTCAGGTTGTAGAGATCAGTCCAACCTTGTCTGGAAAAAGAAAACAGATTTGTAACCAAGTTATGTGTGTCTCAGGAGGGAATCGAATCTCAGGAAGTGAACGAATAGCATAAAGCGAACAGTTCTATGGCTTCGGATAGGTTTGGCTCGGATAATAAAATTTCTGACACTGACACATATAGGATTTAATGTCACTTGGTTTGTAGCCCTCGACCACCTCTGATGGTGAAAACTGAACTAATTATCCATCCGTTAATGTAGAGTAAATAAGAATTATTTCCCCATTCACATATTTCCTTAAAAAGTGAGGGATTATGTCTTACTTACTAAAAAACTAAATAACATCAATAAAATAAATAAATTACAATTATATAAAAAAACAAGTAAGCTAAGGCTATAGTCGTGCGGGGCCGACCATGTGATACCCAACAACACTATAATATGTTAGAAGCCCCTTTATGTTCAAATCCATTTTGGATTATTTCGCTTTTGAAATCATGTCACGGAGCACTGCCCAGATATTACTCTTAGCATTTTGACCAGGGACATTTGCCCAATATTTACGCACACCGACGTGCTGTTAATTGTTGTGGTCCATCTTACAGCTAAATATAATCCAATGGTCATTCAAAATGCTAGAATTCTTCCCTGTCCTTAACTCTCTTCTCAGGCGTGTTGATTGGCTTCAATTGTGTGATCAGGAGTTTTTTCTGTTTTTGGTTGATTATTTCGACTCAGCTCGGCGAGATAGGAAGATCCATATATACTTTCCTGTGTGGGAAACCAATATTTCGAGGTGTTACATAATTTTTGACCCAATCAAACTTATAATACCCCCAACACATAGTGTTGTAGGTTATAATAAACCCTGAAAACGTTGACCTTGAAGATGACGCTTTTTTATTTTTTTTATCTGTTTACAAATGTTCAGTACAGTATCTACAACTAAGTTTCAGAGAGATAATCAAAACTTTAAACAGTTTTCAAGATATATTTCTCCTCTTTCTCGATGTCCAACGAGGGGCCAAAGCAGCAAAAGTTAATGAGGTGTCGGGTGTAAAAATGTGGTTAGAATTTCAAACTTAACCAACATTTAAAGCCACAATTTCAATTTTATTCAAGATTTGGTATAACTTTCAATTTCCGATTTTAAGCATATGTGATGCTTTAGTCCTTTTTCCAATGGCATTACAATAATTTTAAATAATGGTTTCCTGCAACGAACTTCCTTCTTAAAATCAGTCGCTAATTGTATTGAGTAGCAGCAAAAACGTTGACTGGTCAATGAGAGAGACATTGGAACCAGCCTTCCTAAACCTAAATTTATTTCAATACAAATATGTTATGTTTGTGTGAAATGACAAAAACTGATAAAATCCCCTCTTTATCACAAAAAGGATTAAGAATGTGCTACAATTGTAATCCGCCGTTTTATTAAACTACACAAACGTATGATTGATTTTAATAAGGCTTAAATTATCTTCCCTAAATAGCCTCGTGCAATTCACTGTAAAATTAAATCTGTATGTTTATAATTCACACACAAATACATACAAACATATCAATATTAATTTATTAATAACACCAAGTCATTATCTGGAGATTAGCCGAAATACCTAAGTATGTCAGCTAATAGCTTCAGGATAATAGAATATTAAATGTGGAATATAAATGGGAAATTCAATCAATTTAATGTCGAGAAACTTATAGCTGGCATGTTAAAGCAATTAGCACCTGTGTAAAAGAGAGTTTTCTCACTTTTCAATTGGAGAATGTAAGAAAAAAAAATGATTTTTTTTTATAGAAAATAAGTAAAAAAGCTGTAAGTTTGGCCAGGAAGAAGTTTGAATACCCTCCAACCATTTGGAACAATTTTGGCAGTTTACAAAAAAACAATAAAATCCGTTAAAAATTCTGTTAAAAATAAAATTCTGTTAAAATACCGAATTTAGCCGTTATATTAGGGTCTATGCGACGATATGGACCTGCATAGGCACGTTTTGTAATAAGCCATTACAATATTCAAATGCGAAACTTGAAAAAAAAATTGGAGAATAATGTTGCTAAAATCATCAAAATACCGAATATGGAAGGGGTACCGTTATATGGGGGCTATACGAAGACATGGAACTGCACAGACAATTTTCTGTCTGAGCCTGTAGTATTCATTTCGAACTTCAAATACGAAATTTGAAACAATTCCGCTAAATAATATCGCTACAATCATCAAAATACCGAACAGCGGGAGGTACCGTAAAATGAGGGCTATACGAAGACGTGGACCTGCACAGACAATTTTCTGTCTTAGGCTGTAGTAACCCTTAAGAACTTCAAATACCAAATTTGAAACAATTCCGCTGAATAATATCGCTAAAATCAGCAAAATACCGAATAGCGGGAGATACCGTTATATGGGGGCTATTCGAAGACATGGACCTGCACAGACAATTTTCTGTCTTAGGCTGTTGTATCCATTTCGAACTTCAAATACCAAATTTGAAGCAATTCCGGTAAATAATGTCGCTAAAATCATCGAAATACCGAATATCGGGAGATACCGTTGTATGGGGGCTATACGAAGACATGGACCTGCACAGACAATTTTCTGTCTTATTCTGTAGTATCCATTTCGAACTTCAAATACCAAATTTGAAATAATTCCGCAGAATAATATCGCTAAAATCATCAAAATACCGAATATCTGAAGGTTCCGTTATATGTGGTGCTATACGAAGACGTGGACCTGCACTGACAATTTTCTGTCTGAGGCTGTAGTATCCATTTCGAACTTCAAATATCTAATTTGAAACAATTCCGATGAATATTGTCACTAAAATCATCGAAATACCAAATATCGGGAGGTACCGCTATATGGGGTGCTGTACGAAGACGTGGACCTGCACAGACAATTTTCCGTCTTAGGCTGTAGTATCCATTACGAACTTTTAATACCAAATTTGAAACAATTCCGGGAAATAATGTCGCTAAAATCATCGAAATACCGAATATGGAGGGGGTACCGCCGTATGGGGGGTATACGAAGACGTGGACCTGCACAGAAAATTTTCTGTCTTAGGCTGTAGCATCGATTACGAACTTCAAATACCAAATTTCAAACAATTCCGGTAAGTAATGTCGCCAAAATCGTCGAAATACCGAATAGCTGGAGGTACCGTTGTAGAGGGGGGGGGGGGTGTTAATACGAAGACGTGGACCTATATTTCAATACGAAAAATCCTGCAGATATAATGTGCACTTGAGTAAAATTTTATCAATCTACTTCAATTCGTTCAGAAGCTAGAGTGATTTCCACAGACGGACAGACGGATAGACGAACGGACATCGCTAAATCGACATAGAATTTTATGCTGATCAAGAATATATATACTTTGTGGGGTCTCAAATGTATATTTCGAGTTGTTACAAACGAAATGACAACCTTAATATACCCTCCATACTATTGTGGAGGTTATAAAAATTTGCATCAGTTTGGCTGATTAAGGTTCTCCATAGGAAAACTTTCATTCAGCCGGGCTGAATAGGCTTTGCTATAGGAAAACTTTAATTTCATAAGATTTTCCATGGGAAGACTTTAATTTAAGTGCGATTTTTCTGTTCAAGCCTTAAATCCGTTATCATTTATAGCTTCCTTAAATTTGTCGGAAAATTTTATTTGTATTTATACCCTACACCACATGGTGGTCAGGGTATTTAGTCTTTATGCATTTGTTTGTAACAGGCAAAAGGAAACGAGATAGACCCATAGTTCCTTTTGATGATCTGCATAGAATCACATTCTGAGTCAATTTATGCATGCCCGTCCGTCCGACCGTCTGTCCAACTGTCTGACCGTCTGTCCATGTATTTTTGTAAACAAAGTACAGTTCGCATTTATTGCCCTATCAAGATGAAATTTTGCACATATAATTTGTTTAGCCCAAGGACGAACCCTATTGAAATTGGAGATAATCGGTAAAAATTTAGATATACCTCCCATATATATCTCCGTCCGATTTGCCTTTTATTGTGCACCAAACGTGTAATATCAGCCCGAATAGTATGGAATTTTGCATATACACCCAAATTAGGCCCGAAAATAAGTATGCCAAATTTAATCGAAATCGGTTCAGATATAGCTATAGCTCCCATATATATATTGTTCATCTGATTTCTTATTTTTGTCCTCCGCAGCCGTAATATGCACTCTGTAACAACAATATTTGGGGAAATATATCAATTACAGCTCAGAAATACCTTTGCTAAATTTTATCGAGATCGGTTCAGATTTGGATATATCTCCCATATATAACTTCGTCCGTTTTACTTTTTATTGTGCACCAAACGTCTAATATTTGTCCAAATGGGATGAAATTTGGCACTTACAACCGAATTGAGTCTAGAAGCTAGTATGTCAAATTTGGTGAAGATCGGTTCAGATATAGCTATAGCTCCCATATATATTGTTCATCCGATTTGTTGTATTTGTTACCCACAGCCGTAATATGCACTCCGTAACAACGATACTCAGGGAAATATATCAAATACAGCTCAGAAATATATTTGCCAAATTTTATGGAGATCGATTCCGATTTGGATATAGCTCCCATATATATCTTTATCAGATTTCAAATTAATTGTGCACCAAATGGGCAATACAAGTCCGAATTTAAAAGATACAAATGCTTCGTCATATTTAGTCCTTTGAACTTTAAATTATAATTATAATCATAGCGTGTATGATTGAATTCTCCCATAAAAACTTTTAATTGTTATGCGGAGCTCTACTAAATTAGCAAAGTGGTATAGGGTATCAAAAAGTCGGCCCCGCCGACTTTAAGACTTTTTTTCGTGTTTTTTTTTTCAAACCCCATTAAATTTATTTTCACAAATCTTGGCCCCTCATAAAATGATGAAAATATCAAATACCGAAAGTTTCCAACAATAACAAAATCAAACATTAAAATATATTTTATGTTTTCTCTCTAACCCTCTCCCGCTCTTTCTCAATCCGTATCCACACGTTTTGACCCCGTTTAGCCATTGTTGACAACGGTTTTGGAAAAGACTTAGACAAACACACAGCGGCAACGGCACCCGGACCGAATCAACATTTCAATGTTTATGTTGGCTTACAGACAAGCACTTGCACACACACACATGAACACACTCACACATCCATACTCACACATTTCTATCTATTTCCTTCATAAATCCTTTTTATCCATAACCAAAATCCTTTCAATTCTGTTGAGGTATTCAAGTAGAAACTTATATATTTTATGGCCAAAAACACACACATACTTACATTTTTACATGTGTGTGTGTGTGTGTGTGTGCATATAGTTATGTGGACATGCAGATAGAAAACCCTTATAAAGTAAAGTCCTTTTGTTTGTCCCCATTACTAACTGTTTTACCCTCTATCGCCTGTCATTCTATTTGACTGCCAGCTTAACACAATCACAAATGAAAACATGGAGCAGGACGACACATGGTTTAAGATATACTACTCTGTATCCGTGTGAGTATGTCTCTGTGTGTGGTGTTTTATTTGTATGTATAAAAAATCGGGGTTTTGGACGTGTCCAGGATTGCAGTCTGGCGTTTTTCTTCTTCTACTCTTCATTTTGTTGGCCAAAAAAGGTGACAGCACTCATAGACCACCATATTTTGTCACTCACACAACCATGTCCCATTCACCTAGATATGAATGTATATCTATGTGTATATATATGTGTGTGTGTGTGCGAGTATATCATTTGTCCTTTTTATTTTATTGTTTATTTTGTAAACATGACTCCTGTTTTATGAAGGCAGTCAAAGATGGCATGTCGCTCTCAACAGATATGGACAAACAACAACAACGCCACCAACAGTTGTATATTTTTATGACTTTATGGAGTCAGGGGGTTGCGGGTGATAGACACCGCCACACTGTCGACCAAAAAAAAAAAACAAATAAGGTGTGTTTGTCAATTAGATTTACTTTCCCTAGATTGATTTAAGTGTGACAGCAAGGCAGTTACTTTTCGACTTATTCAGGTAATATCTGAAATTGACTTTTTGTGGTTGTTATCCTTTATTGTAATTGTTGTAGTTGGTTGGTTGGTTGGAATGTTTATTTTTATTTCCTGGTGGAAGGGGGAAGATAATATCATTGGAATATATTGGCAATTCGTGGTAGGGCCTACATTTTTCATAACAATATCTATATATACAAATGTATAAAAGAGTAGTAAAATAACTGACGGACTGACTGAGAATCATCGCCCAGACGAAGTGGCTGAAGTTATAATCTTGAAATTTCACATGAGGGTCAGTCTGGGTGCGTAGGCGTGTGATAAGGCTGGGTTTTTGGAAATACGTAGTAAAAGGGTACGAATAATACTAAAAGAGTATAAATAGTACTAAAAGTGTGTGAAAAGTACTAAAAGGTACGGAAATTACTAAAATGTACTAATATGTACTAAAAAATTTAAAATTTAATACTTCGTTTTGGAGCTAGATATTTTATATTTGGAATGAGGGTCACTGATGGAGCGTATAATGGATGTGCCAAAGAGTTTTTGGTACACTTTCGCACTATAAGTGTACGAGAAGTACTAAAATGTACTACAAACGATACCATCTTAGTCCCAAGAGCTTGATTTTTAGAAATACGTACTAGAATGGTTCGAAAAGTATTAAAAAGTCACTAAAAATGGCAACCTTTGTATTTGAGGAAGCTGTAGCGCTAGAATTCTTAAATTTTGAAAAATACTAAAATGGACTACATTTTGTACCATTTCGACTCATGTGAACGGTTAGAACTGTAAACTTGGAATTTGGAATAGGAATTATCTTGAGGGGTAGAGTCCATATAAGGAAGTAGTTTTAGAAGAGTGTACTCATGTATACGAAAAGTACTAAACGGTACTAAATTTAGTACAATTTTAATCTGGAGGAACGGATGGAGATGGAATCCTGACATTTGGAAAATTGTAGGATTTGGATATGAAGGATGTTTTCGAAATCTGTACTATGTGCACGAAAAGAGAATATATGGTACTAAATTTCGATTTGGAGCGATGGGGCTGGTATTTTGAAATTTCGAAATAAGAATACTATTGCATTTTAGGACTGAAGAATGTAGGTAGTTTGGGAAACTCGAACTATATCGAACTTTTTATACCCTACACCACAAAGTGGTCAGGGTATTATGTCTTTGTGCATTTGTTTGTAACAGGCAAAAGGAAACGAGATAGACCCTTTTGATGATCTGCATAGAATCACTTTCTGAGTTGATTTATGCATGTCAGTCCGTCTGTCCGTCCGTCCGTCCGTCTGTCCATGTATTCTTGTGAACAAAATGCAGGTCGCTTTTATTATCCGATTGAGATGGAATTTTGCAAACAACATTTGTTTGGCCCAAGGACGAACCCTATTGAAATTGGAGATAATCGGTAAAAATTTAGATATAGCTCCCATATATATCTTCGTCCGATTTGCCTTTTATTGTGCACCAAACGTGTAATATCAGCCCGAATAGTATGGAATTTTGCACATACAACCAAAGTAGGCCTGAAAATAAGTATGCCAAATTTAATCGAAATCGGCTCAGATATAGCTATAGCTCCCATATATATTGTTCATCCGATTTGTTATTTTTGTCCTCCGCAGCCGTAATATGCATTCTGTAGCAACAATATTTGGGGAA
This sequence comes from Musca domestica, assembly GCF_030504385.1. Lineage (NCBI taxonomy): Eukaryota > Metazoa > Arthropoda > Insecta > Diptera > Muscidae > Musca > Musca domestica. The sequence continues at coordinate 877,653 of NW_026712256.1, forward strand.
ATATATCAAATACAGCTCAGAAATATATTTGCTATATTTTATCGAGATCGGTTCAGATTTGGATATAGCTCCCATATATAACTTCGTCCGATTTACCTTTTATTGTGCACCAAACGTCTAATATTTGCCCAAATGGGATGGAATTTGGCACATACGAATCGAATTGAGTCTAGAAGGTAGTATGCCAAATTTGGTGAAGATCGGTTCAGATATGGCTATAGCTCCCATATATATTGTTCATCCGATCTGTTGTATTTGTTACCCACAGCCGTAATATGCACTCCGTAACAACGATTTTCAGGGAAATATATCAAATACAGCTCAGAAATATCTTTGCCAAATTTTAACGAGATCGGTTCAGATATAAAGCTCCCATATATATCTTTATCTGATTTCAAATTAATTTTGCACCAAATGGGCAACACAAGTCCGAATTTAAAAGATACAAATGCTTCAGCATATTTAGTCCTTTGAACTTTAAATATCAATTATAATCATAGCGTGTATGATTAAATTCTCCCATAAAAACGTTTAATTGTTATGTGGAGATCTACTAAATTGGTATCCGGAGAACTTCATTTTGTAATCATTCTTGGGTGGCTCGTGCTGAGTGCGATTGTGTTGAGTTCTGTTGGAATGTCCAAAGTCTGCGACCAAAATGTTTGAATGCCCAAGGCTTTAATTATTATTCTGATGCCACGGTCGATTAGTACGAGCGGAGAGCGACCATCGGCTGTTATGGCGGCCCACACCATCACCATGGCCTGCGCTTGATTTTTGGTGGCCAACCGAAGGTGCACATTTTTAGCTGACCTCTTTGGCTAATAAACACGATCATTTTGTTTGTTTACAAACTGCTGGACAACGAATGATTTCTGATCGGAGAAAACCAAATTCGGCAGTTCTCCACTTTCGGCTTTTTTTGGGTCTATTTTTTCTGTTGCGGTGTATGTTCGTGCACTTTTTTAACTTCAATGGCTTTATCCCGAGCTCGTTTTTCAATATTTGCCGAATGGAATATTGCGATATGTTCAGCTCACGAGCCATTTTTCGGCCACTGCGACGCGGGTTTCGCTCCAGTCGCTTCTTTACTTTCCGAACCATTTCTGCTGATATTTTTGCTGTTTTCTTTCGTCTACTTCCTTGACGTCGGGCTACGCTACCAGGATCACGGTAACGAGCGATGGTACGAGACACAAAAGATTTATTCACATTTAAATGCTGGAGTGCTCGAACGATAGCCACTTGTCGTTTTCCAGCCAAATATAGAGAAATCAAACTATCACGCTTGAATTCCATCACGAATACCTTTTTTTCTTGAAAATTCTCAGCAAAATGCTTTTGTACGCTTGTAAACAATATAATGAGCTGTCACTGGAATGATTTCAACAGCTGTCGGACGAGTAGCTTAGAAATGCCAGCAGTCTGAAGTTGGTTGCATCTCACCCTGTATTTGGTATTGGGTGAAGGAATAGATAGAAAACTCGGAAATTGTATATGGTATGGGGTGAAGAGATATGGCCGGGATCTTCAAATGTGATATTGAGGTCTCTCTTGGTATCCAGAATTGAGATTTGGCGGTGGTTTTGAACCGTGTCCCATATTTGTACGAATAGACTAAATTCTGTTTTGAGTGAAGGGATAGGACTGGAAGATTCAAATTTGTTACTATATTACTCTTGGTATCAGGAATTGAGATATGAAGGTAGTTATGGAAATGTGTACTATAATTGTACGAAGAGAACTAAATATTACCATATTTGGTATTGGGTGAAGGGATAGAGCTGAAATCCTCAAATTTGATGTGGAAGTCTCTGTTTGGAAACTAGAATTAAGATATGGAGTTGGTTTTGGACATGTGTACCATAATTGCACAAAAAGTACTAAATTTGGTGTTGGATGAAGGGATATGACTGGAATTCTAAAATTTCATATTGAGGTCGCTGTTGGTATCTCGTATTGGGAAATGGAGGTGGTTTTCGAAAAGGGCATAATTGTTCGAAAAGTATTATGGTACTAAATCTGGATCTGTTTTTGATAGGCGTACTAAATTTTACTAGATTTAATATTGGGTAAAAGGATAGAGATGGAATCCTGAAATTTGATTCTGTGATCACTGTTGATTTCTAGGGGGACGTTGAAATAGTTTTTTACAGAAATTGTGCATTTTGAATACTAAAAAGGCATAACAGAAACTGTTGGAACGAATCCAAAAATTTTAAGGTGGACTTTTTGCTGATGAAGTAGCGGGCACTTGTTAGTAGGAGATAAAACCACTGCGGAATCTAAGTTCTGAACATGATTCTTTAACAAATGAGAACCAAAAAATAAAGTATTTGGCGGAAGAACTCTTTTTTTTTAAACTACATTCAAGGGAGTTTTATCTCTCCCCATTTCACCCCAAACAGGGAACTCTTATCAAAAAAAAAAATAAAAATATGGCATATTTTTTTTTGTTTTTGTATAAAAATTCCTAGTAAAATTTTATTGCACAAAATATTAATTAAACTTTTATTTCTTTTCAGGTATGTAAATAATTTAATTAAATTATATAAAATGCAGATATGTAAGTAATGCAAAATAAATATTTAATAAAATAAACAATTTTTCAAGTTTTTTTGTTTTTAAACCTCTCTCACCTTACCATCCAAGAGATTAGCAACTTTTCACACTTTACACAGAAAAAAAAAACACTACTCCCATTGATGGCAAATCCCATTCAATACAAATACGAAAGCTAAACATAACACCATTGACACATTTTTCCAACTTTTCATTTCACATTTGATCTCGTTATCAATGATTCGTATTTGGAGCCTGGAAAAAAAATTACCCTAAAAGTGCAAAAACAACAAAAAAAAACGATTAAACAACAAATTTTTCAATTAAACAACAATTCTCTCTAGACTTTGAAGACTCACTCTAACACTGATCCCAAAAAAAAAAAACAGACATTGTATCCAATACCTAAAACCATTTCAAGCGCTATAAGAGTTTATACATATGAGTGTGTGTGCGTATACATTTGTATGTGTGATTATGGGTGCCGGTGTTAAATCCCACTCATGTCATGTTATTTTTACCTTTTCGAGTTTAGTGTTCATCGGTTTTTTTTTTTAATTTAACTAAAATCTATGTTCCAGTTTTTTTTTTTTATTTCGTGAAAACTAGAAAATCTATTAAATCACAAAAAAGCAACAGCAGCAACAACTAGAACAAGAACAACAGCAATGACAACATTTGAAATGTAAAAAGGCTGATGTTTCTGCTACTGCTACTGCTGCCAAGCCAAGCCAGGCCATGTTTCACTATGTGAATAGCCGATGAATGGAAAATATGTATCCATGGAGGTTTCAAAGCGGATTAGTATGTCACTTTTGCCTGTGAATGATTAAGTGGAATTTGCAGTGGATTTAGTTGAACTTTACATGAATATGCGCCCGGCTTTGCAGTCCCACTAACTCAGTGCCAGCCTGACATATGACGACTAACTATCAAAAAAATGGGGATGTAAATGAATATGCCGAGTGAAATAACAAAAAGGATTAGACAACAAAAACACAATAAAATATACGACAGATATGAACATGTGGAGATATTAGGGGGGAGTGGAAACGGAAATTGGGATTATTTTCAAGGACAAAGGAATAGTTGATCTTTTAAAAGATATTTTTTCAATTATTAATTATACGTGGATTTTTTAATGGATGTTTTCCAAGGACCAAATAAACGTGGATTTTGAAGAATATTTTTTTCAAGGACTAAATAAACGTCGATTTTGAAGAATCAAGGACTAAATAAACGTGAATTGTTTAAGGATATAATTTCATGGATTTTTTAGGAATAGTTGATCTTTTAAAAGATATTTTTTCAATTATTAATTATACGTGGATTTTTTAATGGATGTTTTCCAAGGACTAAATAGACGTGGATTTTTTAAGGATATTTCTTCAAGGACTAAATAGAAGTGGATTTTTAAAGGACTAAATAGACGTGGATTTTTAAAGGATATTTTTTCAAGGACTACAATAAACGTGGATTTTTAGAATAAAATTTTTTCAAGGACTAAGGAGACGTGGATTTTTAAAGGATAATTTTTCGAGGACTAAATAGACGTGGATTTTTTAAAGGACATTTTTTTTTAAATTTTCAATAAACTTGGATTTTTGGAATAATATTTTTTCAGGGACTAAAACAAACGGGGATTTTAAAAAAAAAATATTTTTTTAATGACCAATGCATCACTAAACATGGATTCCTTAAGAAATATTTTTTCAATGACCGAAAGACCTCCAAACATGGATTTTTATTTTAGAAAATTTTTTTTTTTAAATATTTTGAAAGAATAATTTTTCACAGACCAAAGGACCTCCAAACTTGGATTCATTAAAGAATATTTTTCCAATGACCAAAGGACCTCCAAATCTGGTTTTTCTAAAAAATATTTTTTCAAACACCAAAGGATTTTTAAAAAATATTTTTTCAATTACCAAAGGACCTCCAAACGAGGAATCTGTTAAAAATATTTTTCAAAGGCCAAAGGACTGCCAAACGTGGATTTTTTAAAAATATTTTTTCAAGGACCAAAGAACCTCCAAACGTGGACTATTTAAAGAATATGTTTTCAACGACCAAAGGACCTCGAAACGTGGTTTCCTTTAAGAATATGTTTTCAAAGACCAAAGGATCTCTAAACGTGGATTCTTTGAAGAATATTTTTTAAAAAACCAGAGGAACTCCAAACGTCGTTCCCGTGGACTTTTAAAGAATATTTTTTCAAGGACCAACAGATTATTTTTCAAGGACCAACAGACCATCAAACGTGGACTTTTTAAAGAATATTTTTTCAAGGACCAACAGATTATTTTTCAAGGACCAACAGACCATCAAACGTGGACTTTTTAAAGAATATTTTTTCAAGGACCAACAGATTATTTTTCAAGGACCAACAGACCATCAAACGTGGACTTTTTAAAGAATATTTTTTCAAGGACCAACAGACCATCAAACGTGGGTTTTTAAAGAATATTATTTCATGGACCAACAGACCATCAAACGTGTTTTTTTAAAGAATAATTTTCAAGTACTAACAACCGTCTAACTTGGATTTTTAAAAAATATTTTTTTCAAGTATCAAGAATTTCCAAAAAATATTTTTTTTCAAGGACCAACAGACCATCAAACTTGGACTTTTTAAAGAATATTTTTTTCAAGTATCAAGAATTTCAATAAAATATTTTTTCAAGATTTAAGACTTTTTAAAAAATATTTTTAAAGGACCTCCAAACTTGGAATATGTTTTCAAGGGCCAAATAAACGTCGATTTTTAACGAATATTTTTTCAATTACCAAAGGACCTTTAAAGAAAGGTTTAAATGATCTTCTATAGACAGGATACCATCCAACGAACTTCTATGAATAGAAGGATTTCCAAGGACTTCTATAAACAAAGACTTCTATTGGTATTCTTTAAAAAAAAAACTTAAAAAGACAAATAAAAAATATAGTTATCGTATTGTTATCTGTAATATTGTCGAAGACAGTATAGACCTAAAAAGAGATTCCGAAGAATCTTAATCCGTAAATTTCCAAAAAATTTGGAAGAGAGGGAAAACCCCCCTCTATTTTGATTACTTTGTTGAGACTCGAGATTTTATGGGATTGCGTTTTTTATTAATTTATTTATTTTTTTCAGATGTATTTTCTAGGGCCATCAGAAATATTTTTGAGAATCAAATAAAAAAAATTTTAAATAATATTTTTTTAAGGACTTTCAAACGTAGAATTTTTAAAAAAAATTTTTTTAGGGACTAAAACAAACATTGATTTTTAAAGAGTATTTTTTCAAGTATCTTTAAGACCACCCTAATCTCCAATCATGTGTTTTCAATTATCCAACTAAGCCCATCATCTGCACACATATGTATCAACTTACCATATACATATGTATGTATATTCTATTTATATATACTTCTAAATGTGAAGGTGTTTTACTGGAATCACTCCAACTCAAAACCAGCCGGTCCCACTCAAATGTCACAATCTACTGCCCTTTTTTTCTATGCCAGTTCGTATTCATTATTTCGGTGGGATATATTTTTGGCAAAAGCATTCACAGTTCAAAAAAAAACAAACAGTCAGCCAGTCAATCATCGCGAATATGATGACTGAAGTGTATAGCGTTTTCATTTTAGATGTTTTTTTTTTCGGCACGTTTTTTCCTAGTCGTCCTTCAAAACATCGAACAAAATTTCGCTATTTTCTGCGAAAACAAAATATTATTCGCGTGTTGTTTTCGAAATAAAAATGCACATGAAATTCTGGCGAAAAGTGAAAGTTAAATATTTTGCGCAATTGAAGGGAAAAGCATATTTCCCTTGAAATTAAGTTCAAAAGGGGGTTTTATTTTAAACATGGGGGGATATAAATAGGGAATTCTTGAAAATGAGAATTTGCTTCATTAGTTGGGAATTTTAAATCATATGTTTTATTAAGTAGAAATGATGTGAATTGTTGTCGATTTCAAGAATGTTCAAAATAATATTTCGCTTTGATGTTATTTCATTGACCTTGAAGTCAGAATATGAAGAATAAAGCTCATTTTTTATTAAAATTTCTATAGAGGGTGAGATAAAAACAAGTAAAAAAGCTGTAAATTCGACCGGGCCGAACTTTGAATACCCTCCACCATTTGGAACGAATTTGGAAATTTTCAAAAAATAAAATCCGATAAAAATTATGTTAAAATCTTAAAAATACCGAATATAGCCGTTATATTGGGATCTATACGACGTGAACCTACATAGGCATTGTTTATCACAAGCCATTACAATATTCAAATTCGAAACTTGAAATAAACGGTGAATAATATAGCTAAAATCATCAAAATACGGTATATAGGGAGGTACCTTTATATCGGAACTATACGAAGACGTGGACCTGCATAGACAATTTTCTGTTAAACGTTGTAGCATCCATTACGAACTTAAAATACGACATCTCAAACAATTTAGGTGAGTATTGTGCCTAAAATTATCAAAATACCGAATATAAGGTGGTACTGATATATGGGACCTATACGCAGGCCTGAACCTGCACAGACAATTTTCTGTCATAGGCTGTAGTATCCATTACGAACTTCAAATACCAAATTTGAAACAATTCCCGTGAATAATGACGCTAAAATCATCAAAATACCGAATATACGGAGGTACCGTTATATGGGGGCTATACAAAGACGTGGACCCCCACAGACAATTTTCTGTCTTAGGCTGTAGTATCCATTTCGAACTTCAAATACCATGTTTGAAACAATTCCGGTGAAAAATGTCGCTAAAATCGTGAAAATTCCGAATATCGGGAGGTACCGTTATGTGGGGGCCATACGAAGGGTTGGACCTGCACAGACAATTTTCTGTCATAGGCTGTAGTATCCATTACGAACTTCTAATACCAAACTTGAAACTTTTCCGGTGAATAATGTAGCTAAAATCATGAAAATTCCGAATATCGGGAGTGGTATCCATTTTGAACTTCAGAATACTAAATTTGAAACTATTCCAGTAAATAATGTCGTTAAAATCATCGAAATACCGAATATAGGGAGGTACCGCTATATGGAGGCTATACGAAGACGTGAACATCCACACACAATTTTCTGTCTTAGGCTGCAGTATCCATTTAGAACTTCAAATAACATATTTGAAACAATTCCGGTGAATAAAGTCGCTAAAATCATGAAAATTCCGTATATCGGGAGGTGCCGTTATATGGGGGCTATACGAAGACGTGGACCTACATAGCATCAAATTTTAAAATAAGTTTAGATTTGTTCGAATTATTCACGAATGAGGCACGAATTATGGCCTTCAAACGGCCAATGAAACCGTCACACGCTGCCCGAATGTTGGTCTGCGGTAATTTAGCCCATTCCCGGCCAAGCACTTGCTTGAGGTGATCGACACTTTGGCATTTTTTAGGGCCAACCTTGCTTTTCAAAAAACTCCAGACACAATGGTCCAACGGATTGGTATCTGAAGATTTTGGTGGCCATTTTGCGCTGGAAATGAAGCGAGGAACCTCATATTGTAACCATCCTTCGGTGGTGCGTGCTGAGTGTGAGGGTGCTGAGTCCTGTTGAAATCTCCAAGGTCTGGGGCCAAAATGTTTGTGTGCCCAAGGCTTTAATACACCCTTCAGAATATTTTCGCGATAATATTTCGCATTTATTCTGAACATCAGCTATTATAGCGTCCCACACCATCATCATGGCCGGCGCTTGAGTTCTGGTGGCCAACCGAAGGTGCGCATTTTCAGCTGACCTCTTTGACAAGTAAACACGATCAGTTTGTTTGTTTACAAACTGCTGGACAACAAATGTTTTCTCATCGGAGAAAACCAAATTCGGCAGTTCACCACTTTCAGCCAAGCGAAGCAACTCGTTGGCTCTTTTGAGTCTATTTTCTTTCAGTTGCGGTGTAAGTTCTTGCACTCTTTGGAATTTCAAAGGCTTTACCCCGAGCTCATTTTTCAATATTTTCCAAATTGGCCAATTTTCGGCCACTGCGACGCGGGTTTCGATCAAGTCGCTTCTTTACTTTTCGAACCATTTCTGCCTTATGTTGCTGTTTTCTTTCGTCCACTTTCTTGACGTTGGGCTATGCTACCAGTATCGCGGTAATGAGCGATGGTACGAGACACAAAAGATTTATTCACATTCAAATGCTGGAGTGCTCTAACCATAGCCACTTGTGGTTTACCAGCCAAATATAAAGAAATCACTTTTTTTCTGGAAAATTCTCACCAAAATGCTTTTGTATGCTTCTAAACAATATAATGAGCTGTCACTGGAATAATTTTACAAACTGTCGGACAGGTGGCTTAGAAATGACAGCAGTCTGAAGTTGGTTGCAGTTTTTTCAACTCACCCTGTAAATGGAGCAGCGTTTTAAATTAGGATTATTATTATTATTATTATTATTATTATTATTATTATTATTATTATTATTATTATTATTATTATTATTATTATTATTATTATTATTATTATTATTATTATTATTATTATTATTATTATTATTATTATTATTATTATTATTATTATTATTATTATTATTATTATTATTATTATTATTATTATTATTATTATTATTATTATTATTATTATTATTATTATTATTATTATTATTATTATTTTTATTATAATTATTATTATTATTATTATTATTTTTTTTTTTCTTTTTTTTTTTTCGTTCGACTTTGCTTTGAGTTTGTAGGATAACAATCCCAATCCACCTTCTAACCCCTTGTATAAGACTATTTTTATTCTGGCTATAAAATTCCATTCAACAAATCGTCTTAATAAACTTGGTTGTTAATGTATGATGCCAATAACGGACTTGTAGGAGACAACAGTATGAGTTGCAGAGCAACGATGACTATGAATATAAAAAATTCCTATAATGTCCCAACAACACCAAGAGAAAAAAATATTTTCGATTTAAAACAAAAAAAAACTCCCTTTCATATTCCTCCCGAAAATTCTCATCATTTACCCCATCAAACTTTGGCGGAGCATGACATTACATTTTTTACGAACACGTATCAAATTTAGAACCACATTGTTGCAAAGTGTGTGTAAAAAAGAGAAAGTTCTTAAAAATACCTCCTCCAACTGGCTTCGTTTAATGTCTCCACCACATCCTGTTGCCATCATTAATGTTGTTCGTTAATGTGCCTTACATTGATGTTCTCCGAAAAATTGTTTAATTTAAATATAAATATCATTTAAAATGTCGTAGAAGAAAAAAACACAATTAAGAAGAAATTAAAGAATAACAAGTAGGCAAGCAAAGAGTGTCTTCTACGACGCCATGGCCATTATATGGGCCACAAAAAACAGCGAAGCTACGTCAACATCATGTCGAAGGTGGTTTTTATGTTCTTCGTTGGTTTTATACTTTTTTGGAAAATTATCATTTTAAATATCATAAATTTTATTTATACGCATTAAGATTTACAACTCGAACAGCAGATGAAGTTAGGTTGATGTTTAGAGCTTGAGGGAAAGGATAGGAAAATGTAAGTAGATAAGTCCTTGAGAAAACATTCTTTAGAAATCCACCGTTGATTGGATAAAATGTTCATTAAAAAACCAGGGTAAAAGGTAAGTTTGTCTTTGAAAAACATTCTTAAAAATCCATATTTGATAGTCCTTTGGTCCTTGAAAAGATATTCTTTAAAAAATCCAAATTTAATGGTATTTTGCTCCCTGAAAAAAGAATCTTTAAAGAATCCACGATTGGTGGTCCTTGAAAAAAATTTACGTTGAGTCCTCGAAAAAATACTTTTTAAAATATCCAAGTTTGGTGTTCTTTTAAAAAATCCACGTAGGGTCCTTGAAAAAATATTTTTTAAAAAATCCAAGATTCTTGAAAAATATTCTCACAAAGTCCACTTTAAATAAAATCCGCATATAGAGACTGTATTTTTTAAGAATTATTTGGCCATCAGATGATCTCTGATCAAATATTCTTAAAAACCCGACTTCAAAAATGAATATCTTTTTAAAAAAATTACGTTTAAAGTACTTTTAGTTTTTAAAAAAATATTTCTTGAAAAATCTAGGTATAATGATCCGAGGGTTCTAGAAATATACTTTTTAAAAAATCCGGGAGATATTTCATAATTCTTAGAAAATATTGAAATAAGTACTCCAATCGTCTAATACGGATAAAAATGGGATAAACAATATTTAAAGAAAATCGAATATTTATTTCCAATTTTATGCGAATAGTTGTTAAACAAGGTGTTGATCTTTTGTGAGGTAGCTACCAGAAGGAGTGCACCGATAAATTCCATATTAAAATTCCATAACTCTGGTTAACAGAAATGTGTAGCCATACCAAGTTTGAAGTGAACCATTGACTTTCTTCGCAAATTATAAGAGATATACATATTGACAATTTTGACCTTTTACGGGGAGCTACCAGAAGGGGCAGTCCGAAATTTATCATCATTACACCATATTTTGCGTTGGAAAAATATTAGGATATGTTTGACGAAGAGAATCGGATGATTATTTCCCATTTAATGAGGGTTTTGGTATTTGAAAATTGTGACCCTTTGTGGGGGCCCGATATATTATATTTTCACACCAGATTTTGTGCTATAAGAAATATGGGGAAGTATGAAAGGACTCGGATGCTCAATTTGAGTTTTATGAACTTCATGGTTATGCCCAAAAAAGAATGGTTCACAATATCTCATCTTAACACCAGATCTTGTGTTAATAGCAATTATGGGCGTTTTTGTTTTTCAAATTACTGACCCTTCGTGGGGTTCTAGAAGTAGTGAGCCGATATCTACCACCTTCACACCACATCTTGTATAAATAAAAAATTCGGAAAATGCTGAGTTTGTAAGGAATCGATGCTCATTTCTCTTTTTATGGTCCTCATGGTTATTCAAAATGGTGACCAGTTGTGGGGGAGTTACAAGAAGGAGTGGTCCGCCATATTATATCGTTTGATGCTTTGTTGGTTGGTTGGAACTATTGAGATGTGCGAAATTTGAAGACAACCGGATCGAATCGATGCACCTAGTTTCGGACAAATCAGATATTCCATTCAAGAATTATCGTGCACACCAGCAGATGGTCGGACGGAAACCCCTAGACCGAGTTCAAACGTCTTAAAACGGATTTGGTCCAAAGAGATCTAAGGTCTAAATCCATTATTTCGATGTAGCACGTTTTGTACCTGTAACGTTTCTTTGGTCCTTGAAAAAAATATTCCTTAAAAAGATCCACGTTAATTTCACCCTTAAAAAAATATTCCTTAAAAAAATCCACGTTAATTTGAGCCTTGAAAAATATTCCTTAACAAATCCACGTTAGTTTGATCCTTGAAAAAATATTGATGAATCCACATTCATTAGGTCCATGAAATATATTTTTTTAAAAATCCATGTTTTGTTTTAGTCCTTGAAAAAGTATTCTCTAAAAAGAAACGTTTGCTTTAGTCCTTAAAAAAATATGTTTTAAAAAATCTTCGTTTGTTTTGTCTTTAAAAAAATATTTTTTAAAAAGTCCACATTTGTTTTAGTCCTTAAAATATATTCTTTAAAAAATCCACAATTGTTTTAGTCCTTAAAAAAATATTCTTTAAAAAATCCACGTTTTAGTCCTTGAAAATAATATTATTAAAAAAATCCCCGTTTTAGTCCTTGCAAAAAATAATCTTTAAAAAATCAACGTTTTAGTCCTTGAAAAAAATATTATTAAAAAATCCCCGTTTTAGTCCTTAAGAAATATTTTTCAACAAATCCACGTCTTAAACCATAAGAAATATTCTTCAAAAAATCCATGTTTTAGTACTTGAAAAATATCCTTAAAAAATCCACTTTTATTTAGACCTTGAAAATTTTTTTTTAAATCCACGTTTGTTATAGTCCTTGAAAAAAAATCTTTAAAAATCCACGTTTGTTTTAGTCCTTGAAAAAAAAATCTTTAAAAATCCAGGTTTTTTAAGTCCTTGAAAAAAATATTATTAAAAATCCCCGTTTTAGTCCTTAAGAAATATTTTTTAACAAATCCACGTTTTAATCCTTAAGAAGTATTCTTCAAAAAATCCATGTTTTAGTACTTGAAAAATATCCTTAAAAAAATCCACTTTTATTTAGACCTTGAAAAATATCCTTAAAAAATCCACTTTTATTTAGACCTTGAAAAATTTTTTTTTTAAATCCACGTTTGTTATAGTCCTTGAAAAAAATCTTTAAAAATCCACGTTTGTTTTAGTCCTTGAAAAAATATTCTTTAAAAAATCCACGTTTGTTTTAGTCCTTGAAAAAATATTCTTTAAAAAATCCACGTTTGTTTAGTCCTTGAAAAAATATTCTTTAAAAAATCCACGTTTGGTTTAGTCCTTGAAAAAATATTCTTTAAAAAATCCACGTTTGGTTTAGTCCTTGAAAAAATATTCTTTAAAAAATCTACGTTTGTTTTAGTTCTTCAAAAAATATTCTTTAAAAAAAACACGTTTGTTCTCAACCTCGAAAAAATATTCTTTAAAAAATATCCACGTTTGCTTTTAACCTCGAAAAAATAAACTTTAAAAATCCACGTTTTTTTAGTCCTCGAAAAAATATTCTTAAAAAATCCACGTTTGTTTTAGTCCTTCAAAAAATGTCCTTAAAAAATCAACGTTTATTTGGAGCTGTAAAAAATGTTTGTGTTGGTCCTTGAAAGGAATTTTTTAAAAAATCAACGTTGATTCTTGAAAATATATTCTTTAAAAAATCAACGTTTGTGTTGGTCCTTGGAAAAATTCTTACAAAAGTCCATGTTTGTTTTAGTCCTTGAAAAAATATATATATATTCATATTTTTTAAAAAATCCACGCTTGTTTTAGTTTTGGAAACAGTATTTGTTTAAAAAATCGACGTTCGTTTTGGTTATTAAAAAAATTTTTTTAAGAAATCCTCGTTTATCTTAGTCCTTAAAAAAATATTCTTTAAAAAATCCACGTTTGTTGTAGTCCTTGAAAAAATATTTTTTAAAAATCCACGTTTATTTTAGTCCTTGAAAAATTATTCTTTAAAAATCCACGTTTTAATCCTTAAAAAATATTCTTTAAAAAATTCACGTTTTAGTCCTTGAAAAAATATTCTTTAAAAATCCACGTTTATTTTAATCCTTGAAAAAATATTCTTTAAATAGTCCTTGATTTTTTAAATCAAATTTTTTGGCCAATAAAAAAAAACAGAAAATTTGCTTACAAAGTCGCGTGTTCTTCCAAAATGAGTTAAGGCCCTCACATCTGGTATCTAAAGTTCTGTGTTAACAAAACCAACATAAATTAATAACCCCAAAATGTATGGCCCAAGGTAAGCAAAGTGGCTGTATCAAGGATAACGAAACAGGAGTAGCCAACACAAACACGCATACACTTGCACACACACGCAATGAGTAAAAAAAATCTGAAATATTTGCATAACTAATGGTTAACAGGATATTTGTTGTTTTTGGTTGACTTATTGTTTACTTTTTACTGTTGTTGTTGCTACTTCTGTTCGGTGTTTATGTTGGACCAATGTTTTCATGTGGGTATAAATATGTGTGTTTTACTGCGACAAACATACATATGTATTTGTGTGTGATGTATTTTCATGTTTGCATATGTATTATGATAATAACAAGGACGATAACAATGTCAAATATTTTGTGTGCAAGTGAAGTGGGGAGTAATAGGTAAATAGCGACGAAATTTAGGTCAAGTACAGTGGAACTCAGAATAATTTGATAAATATTTGATGAGGAAATAATATGAGTAACCCTAGGAACTGGTGTCATCCATTTCATAATTTTTGAAGTGGAGGATTAGGGTAAATCGTTGCAATTTTTTAGATGCTGGCAATTTATCTGTTGACTCTAGAATATGTTGGCATTGTTTCATAGCTGCCACTGAAGGGAAAAAGTTATGTACTTCAGTGGATAGTTTAACCCTTTCTAGAGATTACCTCAATTTTTCGATAGGACATTACAAATATTTTAATTTTCCTCACTTTCTACTCCCACTGTGCTCTGTATGTATTTTCCGTCATAATATGCTTTATTAGCGTATATAATTTTTATTTTACGCTAAGCTCTCACACACATACACCCGAATCAAACCCATTTATTTTTCGCAAAAAAAAAATCCCCAACCCTCACGCACACACCGGAAAACAATTTAGCGGTCTTTTAATAGCCATGGACGTAGTATGTGTCTGTGTGCGTGTGTTCCAAACGCACGTTCCCAATATCAGTGCGTATCCTTTTGCATAACAATAATGTTTGCATTTATTTATTTATTCATTCATTACTGTGTGTTTGTGTGAGTGTGTATGTGTAAAAACAAACAGAAACAGTAACAACAACAACACCAACTATATCATTAACTGTTGGCATTATTATGTAATTATGGTTTTTAGCCTGCGCCTAATGTTAAATGCTAATGCCAACAAATCTCATACATTAACAAACATTTTTGGACCGAGAAAAAATGTTGCCGTTTTTCGTATTCGAAAGAGAGAGAAGGAGAAAAAAAACGCAAAACCAAAAACAAAACCAATTATCATTTGTCGTTGGGCAACTTTTTTTTTCTTGTTGTTTTTGTTACAAAATGCGGTAGCGTAATAGGCGACAGCTTTCAGCCATAACTCATTTTTATTTATCCGCATTTGTTGCTCTAATTTTTTTTGGGGGGAGGTTTGCTGGACGTGACGTACGAATTGAGGGAATTTTGGTTAGAATAATAAATTAGAATGAAAAAGTGATTTTATACAAAATAAAATGAAAAATTTTCATGAAGAAGTTAATTAAAGAGAGTTAAGAAATATTTTTTTAAGGACCAACAGACCATCAAACGTGGATTTTTTAAAGAATATTTTTTCAAGGATTTTATTTTTAAAGAATAATTTTGCAAGGATTTAATAAACCTGGATTTTTAAAGAATATTTTTCATGGGTTTTATTTTTAAAGAATATTTTTTCAAAGATTAAATAAAAGTGTTTTTTTTTAATAATATTCAAGCCCCAAACAAACGTGGATTTTTTAAAGTATATTTTTTCAATCACCAAAGTAAACAAGGATTTTTATTTTAAGAATATTTTTTCAAGGACCACATAAAATAATTTTTTAAGGATTTTTTTCAAGCAATAAATCAGACATGGATTTTTTTAAGGATTGAATAATCGAGGATTTTTTAAAGTATATTTTTCAATCGCCAAAGTAAACAAGGGTTTTTATTTTAAGAATATTTTTTCAAGGACCAAATAAAATAATTTTTTAAGGATTTTTTCCAAGCAATAAATCAAACATGGATTTTTTTTAAGGATTGAATAAACGAGAATTTTTTAAAGAACACTTTTTTACGGATTAAAGAAACGTGGATTTTTTAGAGAATATTTTTTCAAGGATTTTATTTTTGAAGAATAATTTTTCAATGATTAAATAAACGTGGATTTTTTAAAGAATATCTGTTCAACGATATTATTTTTAAAGAATATTTTTTCTACGATTAAAAAACGTGGATTTTTTAAAGAATATTTTTTCAAGGATTCTATTTTTAAAGAATATTTTTTGAAGGATTAAATAAACGTGGATTTTTTAAAGAATATTTTTTCAAGGATTCTATTTTTAAAGAATATTTTTTCAAGGATTAAATAAGCGTGGATTTTTAAAGAATATTTTTTCAAGCATTCTATTTTTAAAGAATATTTTTTCAAGGATTAAATAAACGTGGATTTTTTAAAGAATATTTTTTCAAGCATTCTATTTTTAAAGAATATTTTTTCAAGGATTAAATAAACGTGGATTTTTTAAAGAATATTTTTTCAATGATTCTATTTGTAAAAAATTTTTTTTCAAGGATTAAATAAACGTGGATTTTTTAAAGAATATTTTTTCAAGGATTCTATTTCTAAAGAATATTTTTTCAAGGATTGGATTTTTTTCGTGGATTTTTAAAGAATATTTTGCCAAGGATTAAAAAAACTTGGATTTTTTAAAGAATATTTTTTCAAGAACCAAAACAAACGTGGATTTCTTAAAGACTATTTTTTCAAGTGCCAAATTAACGCAGAATTTTTAAAGAATATTTTTTATGCTCCAAATGAAGAATATTTTTTCCAGCTTCAAATAAACTTGGATTCTTAAAGAATATGTTTTCAAGGACCAAAAAAACGTGGATTTTTTAAAGAATAATTTTTCATGGACAAACTGAATGTGTTTTTTTAAAGAAAATTTTTTTCAAGGACCAAAACAACGTGGATTTTTAAAAAATATTTTTTCAAGGACTTAAACAAATATGGATTTTTGAAAAAATATTTTTTCAAGGATCGAAACAAACATGGATTTTTAAAAAATATTTTTCAAGGTCTAAATAAACGTGGATTTCAGAAAAAATATTTTTTCAAGGACCAAAACAAACATGGATTTTTGAAGAAATATTTTTTCAAAGACCAAAACAAACATGGATTTTTGAAAAAAATATATTTCAAGGACCAAATAAACGAGAATTTTTGGAGAATATTTTTTCAAGGACCGAATAAAAGTGGATTTTTTAAGGAATACTTCATCAAGGACACTTTTAAGAATATTTTTAAAGGACCAAAGTAACGTAGATTTTTTCAAGGACCTTTTTAAGGAATATTTTTTAAGGAGTAAAACAATCGAGGACTTTTTCAAAAATGTTTTTTCATGGAATAAAACAAACGTGGATTTTTAAAGAACAATTTTCTAGCTCCAAATAAATGTGGCATTTTAAAAAATATATTTTCAAGGGAAAAATAAACGTGAATTTTTAAAGAACAATTTTCTAGATCCAAATAAATGTGTCATTTTAAAAAATATATTTTCAAGGGAAAAATAAACGTGAATTGTTAAAGAATATATTTTCAAGGAAAAAATAAACGTGGATTTAAGATTTTTTTTTTTTTGATTTTTGAGAATTAAGAATATATTTCCATGGTTGCAAAATTTTCAAGGTCTATCAATGGGGATTTTATGGCGCTGATAGCCATTTGAGAATATGCTGTTTCCGGAGTTATATTTATAATACTTTCCTCACACTAACCCTGTCCTTTTGCATCTCTCTGCCCTTAAGTATGAGGACCCTTTACTGCTGCTCAAGTCAATGTTGCCTGCAGCTGCTTAATTATCCTGACACTGATAGCGTTTTGTACCAATGGCAATATATTTCCTACAAAATATGCTAAGGGATTTGCAAAATTTATTTACCAATATAGGGCACACAAACACACATATGTAAAATAACCTATGCGATTTCATATGTATACGTGCGTGTGTGTGCCTCTAACCCTATATGTGTAAATATATGTAATTATAACATGTCCTAAAACACAGAGACAAACATATATTTGCTGACCCTTCGTACCATATTTTTCGGGAGGTAATAAAAGCCCATTAGATATGTTTATTGTGTATGTGTGTGTGTGTGTGTGTGACTCGGTTATGTTTTGGGGGTATATGTATATACATACCTCTGCGTGAAAATGCCGTTTACTCATACATACATATGTAATTATGTTGGAAATGAAACACACAATTTACTGTCATTAAAATATTTATATGACTTCATAAAATTATCGATGCCATTCAGGATGCCTTCTTATTCGAATACATTGTGGCTGCCCCCTGCTTCATCATGCCTTGTAATTACAGCAGTAATGAAAGGATCTAATGAAACATGAAATATTATATGATGGTATGTATGTTCAATTTCTTGTCAACGGAAAAGGAGATTTTCTTGGAAAATGACTTTAAGAATGTGAAAATTCTTTGAGTAAATGATGTAGAATTTTGAAAGGAACTTTGTGGCTCTTTGGAAAATATCCTAAAATTCATTCATATTAACATTTATTAGGTCCCTGAAAAAATATTTTTCAACAAATCTTTTGGGGTCCCTGAAAAAATATTATTTCACAAACCCACATTTATTAGGTCCTTATAAATCCACATTTATTAGCCCCTTGAAAAAATATTATTCAACAAATCCACATTTATTAGCCCCTTGAAAAAATATTATTCAACAAATCCACATTTATTAGCCCCTTGAAAAAATTCTTTCACGTTAATTTGATCCTTCAAAAAATATTCCTAAAAATCCAAGTTTATTTGTTTCTTAAAAAAATATTCTCTAAAAAATCCACGTTTATTTGTTCCTTGAAAAAAAATTCTCTAAAAAATCCACGTTTATTTGTTCCTTGAAAAATATTCTTTGAAAAATCCAAGTTTTTTTGTCCTTGAAAAAATATTCTTTAAAAAATCCACGTTTATTTGTTCCTTGAAAAAATATTCTTTAAAAAAAACCACGTTTATTTGTTCCTTGAAAAAATATTCTTTAAAAAATCCACGTTTATTTGTTTCTTGAAAAAATATTCTTTAAAAATCCATGTTTATTTGTTCCTCAAAAATATATTTTTTAAAAAATCCACGTTCATTTGTTTGTTGAAAAAATATTCTTTAAAAAAAATCTACGTTTATTTGTTCCTTGAAAAAATATTCTTTAAAAAAAAAATCCACGTTTATTTGTTCCTTGAAAAAATATTCTTTAAAAAATCCACGTTTATTTGATCCTTAAAAAAATATTCTTTAAAAAATCCACGTTTATTTGATCCTTAAAAAAATATTCTTTAAAAAATCCACGTTTATTTGATCCTTAAAAAATATTCTTTAAAAAATCCACGTTTATTTGATCCTTAAAAAAATATTCTTTAAAAAATCCACGTTTATTTGATCCTTAAAAAAATATTCTTTAAAAAAATCCACGTTTATTTGATCCTTAAAAAAATATTCTTTAAAAAATCCACGTTTATTTGATCCTTAAAAAATATTCTTTAAAAAATCCACGTTTATTTGATCCTTAAAAAATATTCTTTAAAAATCCACGTTTATTTGATCCTTAAAAAATATTCTTTAAAAAATCGACGTTTATTTGATCCGTAAAAAAATATTCTTTAAAAATCCACGTTTATTTGATCCTTAAAAAATCCACATTTATTTGATCCTTAAAACACTATTCTTTAAAAAATCCATGTTTATTTGATCCTTAAAAAATATTCTTTAAAAAATCCACGTTTATTTGATCTATGAAAAAATATTCTTTAAAACATCCACTTTTATTTGATCCATGAAAAAATATTCTTTAAAAAATCCAAGTTTATGACCGGTGGGTCCTTGAAAATATATTCTTTAAAAAATCCACGTTTGAGGTCAGTTGGTCATTGAAAAAATATTCTTTAAAAAATCCACGTTTGAGGTCTGTTGGTCCTTGAAAAAATATTTTTTAAAAAATCCACGTTTTTTTGTCCTTGAAAAGATATTTTGTAAAAAAATCCACGTTTGATTGTCCTTGAAAAGATATATTTAAAAAAAACCACGTTTGATTGTCCTTGAAAAGATATATTTTAAAAAATCCATGTTTGATAGTCCTTGAAAAAATATTCTTTAAAAAATCAACGTTTATTTGATCCTTAAAAAAATATTCTTTAAAAAATCCACGTTTATTTGATCCTTAAAAAAATATTCTTTAAAAAATCCACGTTTATTTGATCCTTAAAAAAATATTCTTTAAAAAATCCACGTTTATTTGATCCTTAAAAAAATATTCTTTAAAAAATCCACGTTTATTTGATCCTTAAAAAATATTCTTTAAAAAATCCACGTTTATTTGATCCTTAAAAAAATATTCTTTAAAAAATCCACGTTTATTTGATCCTTAAAAAAATATTCTTTAAAAAAATCCACGTTTATTTGATCCTTAAAAAATATTCTTTAAAAAATCCACGTTTATTTGATCCTTAAAAAAATATTCTTTAAAAAATCCACGTTTATTTGATCCTTAAAAAAATATTCTTTAAAAAATCCACGTTTATTTGATCCTTAAAAAAATATTCTTTAAAAATCGACGTTTATTTGATCCGTAAAAAATATTCTTTAAAAAATCCACGTTTATTTGATCCTTAAAAAATCCACATTTATTTGATCCTTAAAACACTATTCTTTAAAAAATCCATGTTTATTTGATCCTTAAAAAAATATTCTTTAAAAAATCCACGTTTATTTGATCTATGAAAAAATATTCTTTAAAACATCCACTTTTATTTGATCCATGAAAAAATATTCTTTAAAAAATCCAAGTTTATGACCGGTGGGTCCTTGAAAATATATTCTTTAAAAAATCCACGTTTGAGGTCAGTTGGTCATTGAAAAAATATTCTTTAAAAAATGCACGTTTGAGGTCAGTTGGTCATTGAAAAAATATTCTTTAAAAAATCCACGTTTGAGGTCAGTTGGTCATTGAAAAAATATTCTTTAAAAAATCCACGTTTGAGGTCAGTTGGTCATTGAAAAAATATTCTTTAAAAAAATCCACGTTTGAGGTCAGTTGGTCATTGAAAAAATATTCTTTAAAAAATCCACGTTTGAGGTCAGTTGGTCATTGAAAAAATATTCTTTAAAAAATCCACGTTTATGGTCTGTTGGTCCTTGAAAAAATATTCTTTAAAAAATCCACTTTAATTTGGTCCTTGCAAAAATATCCTTTAAAAAATCCACGTTTATGGTCTGTTGGTCCTTGAAAAAATATTGTTTAAAAAATCCACTTTAATTTGGTCCTTGCAAAAATATCCTTTAAAAAATCCATGTTTGATAGTCTGTTGGTTAAAAAATCCACGTTTGATGGTTTGTTGGTCTTTGAAAAAATAGTCTTTAAAAAATCCACGTTTGATAGTTTGTTGGTCCTAGAAAAAATATTCTTTAAAAAATTAAAACTTGATGGTCTGTTAGTCCCTGAAAAAATATTCTTTAAAAATCCACGTTTATTTGGTCCTTGAAAAAAATTGTCCACGTTTATTCGGAGTTTGAAAAAATATTCTTAAAAAAATCCACGTTTGATAGTTTGTTGGTCCTAGAAAAAATATTCTTTAAAAAATTAAAATTTGATGGTCTGTTGGTCCTTAAAAAATATTCTTTACAAATTCCACTTTGATGGACTGTTGGTCCTTAAAAAAATATTCTTTAAAAAATCCCCGTCTGATGGTCTGTTGGTCCTTGAAAAAATGTTCTTTAAAAAATCCACGTTTGATGGTCTGTATGTCCTTGAAAAAATATTCTTTAAAAATCCACGTTTGATAATCTGTTGGTCCTTGAAAAAAATATTCTTTAAAAATCCAAGTTATTATTTAAAGAATCCACATTTGGTCCGTTGGTCCTTGAAAAAAATCCACCTTTTAAGGTCCTTGAAAAAATATTCTTTTAAAGACCAAGTTTATTTGATCCTTTAAAAAATCCCCAATTTATGGCCCCTGGTTTATTAGCATATATTCCCCTCCCTCTACCCTGACTAATTCTTATTTAAGACATAACTAATTCATATCTTATTACCAATCAACTTGACATTTCTGGCCATCCATAGTAGCCTCATTTTTTGCAAGTTGGCGCCAGTTTACAATTACCAGCTGGACATTTGAAACGTATTATGGCCGTCATCTTCTGGCAATCAAGTTTTGAGATTGTTATGTTAATTTTGTGCGTCAACCATCCTCCATCCACCCACAGGATATGTGATAGTCTTGGAGGAAAACTGGCAAATTTTATTAAGAATTCTCTACAAGATGACATGTCACAAGACAAGCCATAAACTCTGTTCTGCTGGAGTAGTTAAGGAGTATCAAATTGTTATCAGACATGGACGGTTGTGTTCTTTTTTTGGTATAATTGATGGTAATGGGTGCTGTTTTGTTTATTTATTATTCCCGGAATGGACAGTGGCGAAAATGGAGACAAGTGGTAGTGGAGGCTGGAAATCCAAGAAGGTTATCATTTTAGAGCATATTATTCTCGCTATATAAAAATCAGTTCGGAATTTATGGCTGTCTGGTCCTTAGTATTTCAGAAAATAATGTTAGCACATATTTTCCTGTATAATAGAGGGCTCAGATTGGAATTTATCTGTGGGTCATTTCAGAAAATTGGTTTACAAATTTTATGCTCTCATTCCATATCCTTATCTCCTTTCAATTGCCTAGTTTTCCTTGCCAACAATTTATTTGTCTTGAATATTCATTAGGAGCACTGGCTGACAACTAAGATGTCCTGTAATGTGATGCCATAACTCGAATCCCCTTGGCATATGTTTGGTGCAAAATTAAAGTCAGACATTATGAGATTCATAAAGGAAACTACCCCATCTCTCTTCTCTCCCATCTCCAAAAAAAGAGCAATGAGGCTAACACAAAACAATACATTTAAACTGAATAAATATCTCCATATGTGTACATGTGTGAGTATGTGTGCGATTCTCTCAGATTACTTTTAATAAAAAGGACTCGAATTTCAAAGAGAACAAAACGACAAACAGGATCAAACACATACGACAAATATGTTAAATATAATGGCGTAAAGGAAATCCTATATTTTTTTCCTGTTTCCAAGGATATGTGGGATGGGGAGGCCCATCCTTGCTGACTTCAAAGGAGAAAAAGTAGGCTCCCTTGTTAATACATTACTACCTTTCCTTTCTCTTCTATTTTTTTCTCCTTGGTTGCCTTGTTGCACATTACCACCTCTCTATGGCGTGACAAGAGAATTTACGCCTTCAATACAAGCCAGCAATTACAATATCCCATTAAGACTCGTTGCTACATTGTATTGCCCATGGGTGAGGGTGGAGGGCTTAGCATAAAGCCATAAATGATGATTTCAAAATACCCTGATTTATGAGTAATTAAAAGTGCTAGGAAATAAATTCCTAAGGAGGGGGTGGAAGTGACACCTATTATTGCTGTTCTTTTTTTCTTTTGGGTGGGATATTTTATGGATTTTCTGTGTTAGGGGGTATCCATGGAAACCTGTGCCATATGAACCTAATGATAAGTATGAATGGTATTGGGAATGTTGCAGGTTGTCCTGCTAAATACCCTAGCGTGATATATAATAACAAAATAAAATTTTTATTTAAATAAAATTCTTGAAAAAAAAATCCTATCAAGAAATCTACTCCAATAGGTCACAGAAAAAAAATCTTAAAACAATGCATGACTATGGTTCCTTGAAAAAAATATTTTTTAACAAGTCCACGCCTATGGGTCCTTGAAAATATATTTAAAACAAAATCCACATTTTTTTGGTTATTAAAAAAATATTCTTTAAAAATCCACGTTTTAAGGTCCTTAAAAAAGTATTCTTTAAAAATCCACGTTTTAAGGTCCTTAAAAAAGTATTCTTTAAAAATCCACGTTTATTTGGTCCTTGAAAATATAATCTTTGATAAAATCCACGTTTATTTCATCCTTCAAATAATATTCTTTAAAAATCGATGTTTATTAGGTCATTGAAAAAATATTCTATAAAAAATTTATGGTTTTTAGTCCTTGAAAAAATGTTCTATAAAAAATCTATGGTTTTTTGGTCCTTGAAAAAATATTCTATAAAATATCTATGGTTTTTTGGTCCTTGAAACAATATTCTGTAAAAAATCTATGGTTTTTAGGTCCTTGAAAAAATATTCGTTTAAAAATCCACGTTTATTTGATCCTTGCAAAAAATATTCTTTAAAAATCCACGTTTGTTTGGTCCTTGAAAAAATATTCGTTTAAAAATCCACGTTTATTTGATCCTTGCAAAAAATATTCTTTAAAAATCCACGTTTGTTTGGTCCTTGAAAAAATATTCGTTTAAAAATCCACGTTTGTTTGGTCCTTGAAAAAATATTCGTTTAAAAATCCACGTTTAAGTGGTCCCTGAAGAAAAATATTCGTTTAAAAATCCACGTTTATGTGGTCCTTGAAGAAAAATATTCGTTTAAAAATCCACGTTTATGTGGTCCTTGAAGAAAAATATTCTTAAAAAAATCCACGTTTATTTGATCCTTGCAAAAAATATTCTTTAAAAATTCACGTTTATTAGGTCCTTAAAAAATATTCTTTAAAAAACCCACGTTGATTTGGTTCTTGAAAAAATATTCTTTAAAAAATCCACGTTTATTTGGTCCTTAAAAACATTCTTTAAAAAATCCACGTTTATTTGGTCCATGAAAAAATATTCTTTAAAAAATCCACGTTGATTTGGTCCTTGAAAAATATTCTTTAAAAAATAGGGGTTTGTTTTACTCCTTGAAAATATGTTATTTAAAAAATCCACGTTTATTTGATCCTTGCAAAAAATATTCTATAAAAAAATCCACGTTTATTTGATCCTTGCAAAAAATATTCTTTAAAAAATCCACGTTTATTTGGTCCATGAAAAAATATTCTTTAAAAAATCCACGTTGATTTGGTCCTTGAAAAATATTCTTTAAAAAATAGGGGTTTGTTTTACTCCTTGAAAATATATTATTTAAAAAATCCATTTGATCCTTGCAAAAAATATTCTATAAAAAAATCCACGTTTATTTAGTCCTTAAAAATATTCTTTAAAAAATCCAAGATTTTTGGTCCTTTAAACCTAAATTAAAAAATAAAACCCTTGAAGAGGCCGTATCCTTTTTGTAAGAATATTAAAAAGAGTTATCTCTATAGGACGGACTTTTGAAGTCTTTTCTCTGAAGAGGGCCCAAAACGGGGTTCTCTCAATAAAAGGTGTATATAAAGGCTCTTCAGTCTAAGGTGACTTTCAAGCCATTAAACGTTCTCTGTCCAGAGAATTCCTTTCAAATCTATTCTGTCCATAGGCTTAGAAAGGTCTTTTTTCTAAAGGCTTAAATGTTCTTCCCTACATGAATTTGTTCATTGAAGGACATTTTTCTACAAATATGCAAAACGTAATATATCGATAGAAGAGCTTTAAAAGCTTTTCAGCCTTCTTTAAACATAATCTTTAAAACTTATTCTGTTTAGATATATCCCTTCAACGGCTCTTCTGACTATAGAATACCTTTAAAAGCTCTTCTGTTCATAGAAAACATTTAAAAGTTCTCCTTTACATACCTTTAAAACGTGTTATTTTTATAAAAGGACTTTAAGGATTTCTTTTCATAGAAAAGTCTTCAAAGTCTTTTCTTTTAATAGAAGGGCTTTAAGGTGTCTTCTTTCCGAAGATGACCTTTAAAAGCTCCTCCGTCCAAAGGAGGTCTTCCAAAGTTTAAAAGCTTTTCTGTTCGAAAAATACATTGACAACTATTTCACAGATGGAATACATTTAAAACATCTTCTCTCCATAAAATACCCATAAAACCTCTTCTGTCCATAGAATCCTTTCCCGTAGAAGACCTACCGAAGATCTTCTGTCTATAGAAGACATTTAAAAAGCCTTCTGCCCATAAAAGCTATTATATCCTTAATAATGTATTCCTCTGAACTAATGTTTTCTATCTGCTATTCATTAGTTTACCCTCCATTCATTTATTCACACAATGCTGGGTAATAATTTTCAGTCAAAATCGTCATACATAAATCGTGATAATGCTTACCCAGCAGGATGGAGTTCGCCCATAGCTGGCGATACTTGTCTAATGATCAACGAAATTTTCGCCAAAGGTAAAATGTCGAATAAGAAATTTTCAGGACAAAGCCGAACTGTAACGAGTGGAACAATTAAAGGCCATAAATGAAAGACTCCAGCCATTAACAGACATTGTGAATTACAGGGAATAAGAGAAAATGCTCATAAAAATGCTTAGCAACCAAAAAAAAAACTGAATTCAAAGAACTTCGTTTACATTTTAGTTATCGTTGTTGTTGCTCTTGATGTTGTTGGCTAATGGTGTTAATTATAATCAGTAAAACTTATTAATTGCCAACATAAATTAACAAATACAATTATCAGAGACTTGCTGGGTCTGGGTATTGTTAATATTTGATGTTGTTCACTCTTTGTTCGAATGCACATATATCAATGTGTGTGTGTGTGTGTTGCTGCTGACCTCAGCTTATTTCGGACTTTTGTTAAGGCAAAAATTGCTGAACATAGCTCGTCTACACAAATTTTGTATAAATACCATTTAGTTGTGAAAAATTAATGATGATTTTTGTTGTGTTTATAAATTATTGTCAGTTCTCTGGCCAATAAAACATTCTTATATAGACATAATTTTTGCTCTAAAGAATATCCATTAATTGCTTTCTATATGAGGTAGGTGTTCTTTTGAATGTATGTGTATATGTGTTGGAACATTTCGAAACATTTATTTTCATTAATTAGTCCCATAAAATTTCATTAATTGATATATTTATTGGCTAACAACGAACGTTAAACGTTGTTATTTCCACATGAAGATTGAGTCATAAAAATTCTTGTTTATGGAAACGATTTTGGGAAATAATGTTAGAATTTTATTTATATTTTCGAAATACGTCACATTTGAATATATAATTATCTGAAGTCTAAAAAAGCCTAAGGACCCAATAAATGTGGATTTTTTTTTTGAAAATATTTTTTCAAGGACCAAATAAACGTGGATTTTTTAAAAATATTTTTTTCAAGGACTATATAAACATGGATTTTTAAACAATATTTTTTTCAAGGACTAGATAAACGTGGATTTTTTTAAGATTTTTTTCAACGACTAAATAAATGAGGATTTTTTAAAAAATATTTTTTTTTTTCAAAGACTAAATAAAAGTGGATTTTTTTAAGATTTTTTTTCAAAGACTAAATAAATGAAGATTTTTTTAAAAATATTTTTTCAACGACCAAATAAACGTGGATTGTTTAAAGAATATTTTTTCAACAAACAAATAAACGTGAATTTTTTTAAGAATATTTTTAAGGATCAAATATATGTGGATTTTTTCAAGAATATCTTTTCAACGATCAAATAGATGTGGGTTTTTTAAGAATATTTTTCAAGAATTAAATATACGTGGATTTTTTCAAGAATATTTTTGAAGGACCAAATAAACGTGAATTTTTTAAAGAATATTTTTTTAAGAACCAAATAAACGTGGATTTTTTAAAGAATATTTTTTAAGGACCATATTAACGTGGACTTTTCAAGGAATATTTTTAAGGACCAAATAAACGTGGCTTTTTCAGGGAACATTTTTAAGGACCAAATAGACGTGGATTTTTCATGGAATATTTTTTTAAGGACCAAATAAAGGTGGATTTTTTCAAGAATATTTTTTTAAGGAATATTATTAAGGACCAAATAAACGTGGATTTTTCAGGGAATATTTTTAAGGACCAAATAAACGTGGATTTTTCAGGGAATATTTTTTTAAGGACCAAATAAACGTGGATTTTTTCAAGAATATTTTTTAAGGACCAAATAAACGTGGATTTTTAAAGAATATTTTTTCAAGGACCTCAACGTTTATTTTTTAGAGAATATTTTTTCAAGGACCAAAAATTATTGATTTTTTAAATCTCAATCCTCAAGGACCAAAAATTATTGATTTTTTAAACCTCATTTTTTCAAGGGCCAAAAATTATTGATTTCTTAAACCTAATTTTTTCATGGACCAAATATTTATTAATTTTTTAAAGAATATTTTCCGAGATTCAAATAAGGGTGGAGTTTTTAAAGAATATTTTTTTCAAGGACCAAATAAACTTGATTTTTTTAAAAGAATATTTCAATATATACTATTAATATTTCAGGGATTTTTTGAAGAATATTTTTTAAGGAGCAAATAAATGTGGATTTTTAAAGAATATTTTTCGAGGGATTTTTTAAAGAATATTTTTTGAAGGACGAAAAAAGGTGAATTTCTTCTTGAGAATAGTTTTTCAAGGACTAAATAAACGTGGATTTTTTAAAAAATATTTTTTCAAGAACTATATAAAAGTGGATTTTTTAAAGAATATTTTTTTAAGGACCAAATAAATGTGGGTTTTTTCAAGAATATTTTTTAAGGACCAAATAAACGTGGGTTTTTTCAAGAATATTTTTTAAGGACCAAATAAAGATGAATTTCTTCTTGAGAATATTTTTTCAAGGACCAAATAAACGTGGATTTTTCAAGGAATATTTTTTCAACGATCAAATGAACGTGGATTTTTTAAAGAATATTTTTCTAAGGACCAAATAAACGTGAATTTTTCAAGGAATATTTTTCAAAGACCAAATAAACGTGGATTATTCAAGAATATTTTTTAAGGACCAAATTAACGTGGACTTTTCAAGGGATATTTTTCGAAGGACCAAATAAACATGAATTTTTTAAGGCATATCTTTTAAGGACCAATTAAACGCGATTTTTTAAGGAATATTTTTTTAAAGACCAAATTTGATACGCCCAAAACGTGCCTCATCGATAACTCTCGAATGGAGTATCCGATTTGGTCCAAACTTGGTACATCGTAATATTATTGTCAAACTTATCGAGATCGAAGATGGTCAATATCAATCCACTCCTGCTGGTACCTCCCCCACAAAAGGTCGAAATTTTCAAAAGAAAAATATATCTTACTGCACAGAAAGAGAAAGGACAATCCGATTTTGCTTCAACTTTGTAAATCCTAATATTTCCACTCCATCAAGTACCTACCCCACAAAGGGTCAACATTTTAAATAATTTTAAAAGTTTATGCAAGAGCCCGATTGTCTCCAACTTATACAAATCACAATATTTTTATTAACCCACGGGCTGATGTGAAGATGGAATATATCGGTCCAGTCTGTCTGATACCTACCCCACAAAGGGTCAACATTTTGAGTATCCATGAAGTTCATAAAACGCAACATCAACATGCGATTCCATTCAGCTTTGCTAAATCTCAATGCTTCTATCAACACAAGATCTGTTATAAAGATGGAAGATGATCGGACCATTCCTCCTTCTGGTACCTATCCCACAAGGGATCAAAGTTTTGAATAACCAAAACGATTATAAAATCCGAAATAAGCATCCGACTCTTTTCATATCTTACACATCTTATTATTTCTACAAACACAAGATCTGCTGTGAAGATGGGATATATCGGTCCGCTCCTTCTGGTACCTCCCGCATAAAGGGTCAAAATTGTGAATACGCATGAAGCCAAATTAACATCCGATTCCATTCAGCCCTGGCAAATCTCTACTTTTCTATTAACACAAGATCTGTTATAAAGATGGTAGAGATCGGACCATTCCTCCTGGTACCTCCCCCACAAAGAGTCAAAACTTTGAATAACCAAAACGTTCATAAAATCTGAAATAAGCTTCCGGTTCTCTTCAAATTTCACATTCTATTATTGCTACTAACACAATATCTGCTGTGAAGAAGGGATATATCGGTCCACTCCTTCTGGTACCTACCCCACAAAGGGTCAAAATTATGATCAAAATTATCCATGAAACTCAAAAAACGCCAAAAATAACATCCGATTCCATTCAGACTTTGCACATCTCAATATTTCCAACAACACAAGATATGTTTTAAAGATGGTGGAGATCGGACTATTTCTTCTGTTACCTCCCCCAAAAGGGTCTAAGTTTGGAAAAGTCAAAACGATTATAAAATCCGAAATAAACTTCCGATTCTCTTCTAATTTCACACATCCCAACATAATTGCTAACCCAAAATCTGTTGTAAAGATGATAGATATCTGACAACCCGTTCTGGTACCTCAACCACAAAGGGTCACAATTTCAAGTATTATATATCTGTCATAATTGTGAAATTTTTCGGTTCGCCTTATCTTGTACCTCACGCATATTTTGAATTTTTTTTCCAAAAATTTGCACATCTATCATATAAAGTATAGGAAGTAGACGATATAGTCAAAATAGGGCCCGTTGTAATATTTATATCAGACTTAGGTCAGATACGAATCGGTCAATATTGTCCAACTGCTGCGGAACCTCCCTCATAAAGTGTCAAAAAGTTAGAATAATCATAACTCAAGACTGGGGGTATACATTTGTCGGCAAAACCGACTGAGACTATTTAACTTGTTAGCTTTACTTTCAGAATCTGCTGGATTTTTCCTGTAATTATCTTTTATGTTGTACAGTATAAGCTATGGAAAAATGTTGCATTTCATCAATTCTCTTTAAATTACATTTAAATCTATACATCATTTCGTCTAAAGCCGAGGATGATAACAAATTTCCCAAGATATTGAAAACAAAAAGAAGTAACGAGCAACGAATAATGGATATATGGATGGATGCATCCATCCTCTATGTGTCCAGTGGGTCGGTTAGCAAGACAGCTAACTTGGAGAAAACCCGAGCAGCAAAAAGAAAGCAACGACACTTGACGTTGAAGGAGTGCAAGTTGAGTTGTGTAGTAATGTAAATGCAACTACTATTTATTGTTTTTGTTTTTTTTTTGTCTACTTAACTGTATGGTGATAGTGGCAGTTGACTAAGTATGTACACATACATACACATACCTACTTACTAGACATGTATGTGTGTAGAACACTGATAGTATTGTTATCACATAATAACAGCCATTACTAGTCTACGGAGGGGAGTAGTTGCGTTGGCATTGCATGAAATATTGTGCAGACACATGCACCGACATAGATACATACAGCAATGTAGGTGTGTATGTTTGAAGAGCAAACTATCACTTCGTTAAAAGCCAATACATGCTGAGAGTCAAACTCTAAGACGCACTTCTATGCTGAAGATACATTGAGTGTATGGACGAAGTGTGTGTCAACTATGCACATACATACATACAGGGTGAGATAAAAAAACTGCAACAAAGTCAAAGGAAATAATTTTTACATTTTTATACCATCCACCATAGTATGGAGGGTATATTAAGTTTGTCATTCCGTTTGTAACACCTCGAAACATATATTTTAGACCCCACGAAGCATATATATTCTTGATCAGCATAAAATTCTATGTTGATTAAGCAATGTCCGTCCGTCTATGGAAATCACTCTAGCTTCCGAACGATAAAATTTAGCTCAAATGTGTATTATATCGGCAGGACCTTTGGTATTGAAAATGGGCCTTGAAGGTCCACGTCTTCGTATTTATCGGAATTGTATTTCCATTTGAAGTTCGTAATAGATACTACAGTATAAAACAGAAAATGGACCATGTAGGTCCACGTCTTTGAACAGCCCCCACATAACGGTTCCTCCCGCTATTCGGTATTTTGATGATTTTAGCGACATTATTTATCGGAATTGTTTCAAATTTGGTATTTGAAGTTCGTAATAGATACTACAGTATAAAACAGAAAATGGACCATGTAGGTCCACGTCTTCGTATGGCCCCCATATAACGGTACGACCCGATAATCGGTATTTTGATGATTTTAGCGACGGAATTGTTTCAAATTTGGTATTTGAAGTTCTTAATGGATACTACAGCCTAAGACAGAAAATTGTCTGTGCAGGTCCACGTCTTCGTATAGCCCCCATATAACGGTATCTCCCGATATTGGGTATTTTGATGATTTTAGATACATTATTTACCGGAACTATTTCAAATTTAGTATTTGAAGTTCGTAATGGATGCTACAGCCTATGCCAGAAAATTGTCTGTGCAGGTTCACGTCTTATAACCCTCATGGTACCCTCTTATATTCGGTATTTTGATGCTTTTAGCAACATTATTTACCTGAATCGATTCAAAGTTGGCATTTGAAGTTCGTAATAGATGCTCCAGCATAAAACAGAAAATGGGCCATGTAGGTCCACGTCTTCGTATAGTCCCCATATACCGTACCCTCCGATATTCGGTATTTTGATGATTTTAGCGACATTTTTTACCGGGATTGTTTCAAATTTCGCATGTGAAGTTCGTAACGGATACTTCAGCCCATGCCAGAAAATTGTCTGTGCAGGTCCACGTCTTCGTATAGCCCCCATATAACGGTACCCCTTATATTCGGTATTTTGTGATTTTACCTACATTATAAACAGATCTTTTTTCAAGTTTCGCATTTGAATATTGTAATAGCTTGAGGCAAAAGTTGCCTATGCAGGTCCACGTCGTCGTATAGACCCTAATATACGGCTTCATTCGGTATTTTTAAGATTTTAACAGAATTTTTAACTGATTTTTTTTTTTTTTTGAAAATTGCCAATTTTGTACCAAATGGTGGAGGGTATTCAAAATTCGATCCGGCCGAATTTACAGCATTTTTACTTGTTTTTTTTTTTAAATTTTATTGTATAAAAGCAAAAAATGTCGGAAATAGCATCAAATTTTAGAATAAATTTAGATTTCAGAATGTTGCTCTGCGGTATTTTACCCCTTTCCGGGCGAAGCGCTTGCTTGAGGTGACCGGCACTTTGGTATTTTTTAGTGCCCACCTTGCTTTTCAAAATGCTCCAGACACACTAGTCCAACGGATTGGTATCCGGAGATTTTGGTGGCCATTGTGCGCTGGAAATGAAGCGAGGAACCTCATTTTGTAACCATTCTTGGTTGGCGCGTGCTGAGTGCGATGGTGCTGTTGGAATGTCCAATGTCTGCGGCCAAAAATAGGCTTTAATACACCCTCCAGAATATTTTCGCGATAATTTTCGCTATTTATCCTGATACCACGGTCGATTAATAGGAGCGGAGAAGCCCATCGGCCGTTATGGCGGCCCACACCATCACCATGGCCGCCGTTTGAGTTCTGGTGGCCAACCGATGGCGCAAATTTTCAGCTGACCTCCTTGGCAAGTAAACACGATCAGTTTGTTTGTTTACACACTGCTGGACAACGAATGTTTTCTCATCGCAGAAAACCATATTCGGCAGTTCACCACTTTCGGCCAAAGGAAGCAATTCTTTTGCTCTTTTGAGTCTATTTTCGTTCTGTTGGGGTGTAAGTTCTTGCACTTTTTGGAATTTCAATGGCTTTACCCCGAGCTCATTTTTTTATATTTGCCGACTGGAATATTGCGATTTGTTCAGCTCACGAGCCATTTTTCGGCCACTGCGTAGCGGATTTCGATCAAGTCGCTCCTTTACTTTGCGAACCATTTCTGCTAATGTTGCAGTTTTCTTTCGTCCACTTCCTTGACGTCGGGCTACGCTACCAGTATCATGGTAGGACGAAAGTCCTTCCCTTACGTCAGCATAATCATATGCTTTCATATGCTTTCATGTCAGTACCTGCTTGGGTGTTACCGTGAGAGTCATCCCAACAAAAATATGCTGGAAGGACATACATGATCTGGAGAGGGAGGTCCAACGCTACAAGAGAGAACCTCTAGATCAAGAAGCCTATCAGGCAGGTCTGAGTGGCATTCGTACCGATGCAGTCGCAGATGCTATTAGGAATTATAAAATGAATGCCGTCCTCGGAGTCCACCCCGCATCCATTGCAGCTGAAGAATGTCAGCTGTCTAGACAAACCAGGGTAGTTTTGGCGCAATTACGTTCAGGATGGTGTAGTCGTCTCAATTCGCATTGGGCACGAATTGATGGAGGCCCGCACAATACGCTGCACCTCTTTAATTGCATAGCTAAACCTACCTAACTCACTCCAGAAGATCTCTGGCTACAGCTCATTAAAGTAGCCGAATGTCTTAACCTGGAGCTGGAACCAGATTAGCAGAACGCAAACACTTGCATGTACTACTGCTACAACAACAACAAAAGATTTATTCACATTTAAATGCTTGTGTGCTCTAACGATAGTCACTTTTGGTTTTCCAGACAAATATTAAGAAGTCGCACTATCACGCTTGAATTCCAACACGAATAACTTTTTTTCTGGAAAATTCTCCCCAAAATGCTTTTATACGCTTGTAAACGATATAATGAGCTGTCACTGGAATAATTTTAACAGTTGTCGGACGAGTGGCTTAGAAATGACAGCAGTCTGAATTTGGTTGCAGTTTTTTCATCTCACCCTGTACACATATATATATATGACTTGGTGTGTGAATGTAGGTGTATGCCCCTTATTTTAGCTGTCCTGAGCTCTAATGTCTCCTTGCAATTGGCTGCACACGTATTCTACAAAATGTGTTTAAGCTTCGAGTACAATGTTCCATAAATGGTTAAAAGGGTTATTAAATTAGAACATAAAACTTATTTCAATACATAATCCTTATACTAGATCTACCTAGATCTTTACATTCTGCATAAATGTAGAACTAACAGAACTTTTTGAAATTCCTTTTAAAAATTGAAATTGGGGTACTGAGTGAGTGTTACAACACCCATTCAATACCCCTTCAGTTAGAAATCGCCTTGCAAAGCAAAGAAACCCAGTGTCCCCCAGAATTGCATCGTACAATGTCTTAACTGTCACAGCGATAAGACAAACATTTGCTGTACAAACTTTAACATCTTCGACATTTGGGTCGTCGTCGTCGCCCTGATGCCATGCTGATGCTTTGAGATGCAGCTATCGCATCCCACCAACAACAACGATAATAATAGTGTCCGCCATTATTTGTATTCTTCGTTTTTTTTTTTTCTCCCATTGCCTTCTATGCTCCGCTTTATTGTTCTCAGCAGGATACTATTG
Organism: Musca domestica; assembly: GCF_030504385.1. Lineage (NCBI taxonomy): Eukaryota > Metazoa > Arthropoda > Insecta > Diptera > Muscidae > Musca > Musca domestica. The sequence continues at coordinate 912,531 of NW_026712256.1, forward strand.
GATATCCTGGAAAGCCATTATCTCACGGTGATTGGCCTATATCTCAATAGACAAGACAAAAAAATAGAAAAAGAAATCATGTTTATCTTTGTTTAACTACTTCGTAGATATCTAACGAGAAGTTGGTTACAAGAGAACACACGTATTTGTAAGAGATTGGACAAGGGACAAAGGATGGAGTGTGTTGTTGTGCTGTATCTTAAATGAGATATGAAAAATGCGATAATGGAAAACTCGTAAAATTGTATATGGGTTAAAAAACGCTCTTGACTCGATTCCCAGTTATATTCTAACTATTGAAATATAAATAAAGTCATAATGGCTTAATGATTACTTGGGAATCTGATAACAGATCCTGGCATGGTATACAGTCCGTTTATGGATGAATCTTCTCCGAAAAAAATATGAGTTTTTTTTTCTTGGATATGTTATACACCGCTGCTTTAATGGACAAAATTCCAAAGGTGGGAAGAATCTGGCCAAAGCCTGATTTAAATATTACCTTGTGCGAAACTTCAACCCATTCCAATTATCCCTTTTACTTCTGCATTTTCTCAATTTTTTTTCCATCTGAATTATGTCTGAACCACATCAGTTTCGAATATCTTCAAAACCATTCCTTCCACAAGGACTCGATATAAATAAAATGAGGATGAACAAAATGTGAACCTATATTTAAAATTGCTTGCTTATAGAGTTTCTATAAAATGAACAAGTTAAAAAGCAGTAAGTTCGGCCGGGCCGAACTTTGAGTACCCTTCACCATTTGGAGCGAAATTTGGAAATTTAAAAAAAATTAAAATCCCTTTATTTATAAAATACTGAATATAACCGTTATATTGTGGACTATTCGAAGACGTTGACCTGCATAGGAAGGTTTTGTCATAGACTAATACAATATTAAACCAGTAAAGAAAGTCTTAAAGTCGGGCAGGGCCGACTTTATGATACCCTACACCACTTAACTAATTTAGTAGAGCTGCGCATAACAAATAAAAGTTTTTATGGGAGAAATCAATCATACACGCTATGATTATAATTATAATTTAAAGTTCAAAGGACTAAATATGCCGAAGCATTTGTTTCTTTTAAATTCGGACTTGTATTGCCCCATTTTGTGCACAATTAATTTGAAATCGGATTAAAATATATATCGGAACCGATCTCGATAAAATTTGGCAAAGATATTTCTGAGCTGTATTTGATATATTTCCCTGAACATCTTTGTTACGGAGTGCATATTACGGCTGTGGATAACAAATATGACAAATCGGATGAATAGTATATATGGGAGCTACAGCTATATCTGAACCGATCTTCACCAAATTTGACATACTAGCTCTAGACTCAATTCGGTCGTAAGTGCCAAATTTCATCCCATTTGGGCAAATATTAGACGTTTGGTGCACAATCAAAGATAAATCGGACGAACTTATGTATGGGAGCTATATCCAAATCTGAACCGATCTCGATAAAAATTTATCAAATGTATTTCTAAGCTGTATTTGATATATTTCCCCAAATATTGTTGTTACAGAGTGCATATTACTGCTGCGTAGGACAAAAAAAAATAATCGGATGAACAATATATATGGGAGCTATAGCTATATCTGAACCGATTTCGATAAAATTTGGCATACTTATTTTCAATCTGATCGTACGTGCAAAATTCCATACTATTCGGACTGATATTACACGTTTGGTGCACAATAAAAGACAAATCGGACGAAGATGCATATGGGAGCTATATCTAAATTTTGACCGATTATCTCCAATTTCAATAGGGCTCGTCCTTGGGCCAAACAAATGATTTGTGCAAAACTTCATCTGGATAGGGCATTAAATGCGAACTGTACTTTGTTTACAAAAATACATGGACAGACGGACGGACGGACATGCATAAATCGACTCAGAATGTGATTCTATGCAGATCATCAAAAGGAACTATGGGTCTATCTCGTTTCCTTTTGCCTGTTACAAACAAATGCACAAAGACATAATACCCTGACCACCTTGTGGTGTAAGGTATAAAAAAATATAATCCGTTAAAAATTCTGTTAAAATCTTAAAAATACCGAATGCAGCCGTATATTAGGGTCTGTACGACGACGTGGACCTGCATAGGCAACTTTTGTCACAAGTTATTACAACATTCAAATGCGAAACTTAAAAAAAAATCTGTTTATAATGTAGTATATAACATATAATCATCAAAATTTCGAATATAGGGAGGAACCATGGGAGTTGTAAAACGTGGACCTGCACAGACAATTTTTTGTCATAGGCTATAGTATCCATTACGAACTTCAAATGCGAAATTTGAAACAATTCCGGTAAATAATGTCGCTAAAATCATGAAAATACCGAATATCGGGAGCTACAGTTATATGGAGGCTATACGAAGACGTGGACCTACATGGTCCATTTTCTGTTTTATGTTGTAGTATCTATTACGAACTTCAAATGCGAAATTTGAAACAATTCCGGTAAATAATGTCGCTAAAATCATCAGAATACCGAATATCGGAGGGGTACCGTTATATGGGGGCTATACGAAGACGTGGATCTACATGGCCCATTTTCTGTTTTGTGCTGTAGTTTCTATTACGAACTTCAAATACCAAATTTGAAACAATTCCGATAAATAATGTCGTTATAATCATCAGAATACCGAATATCGGGGGGGGGGGGGGTACCGTTATATGGGGGCTTTACAAAGAAGTGGACCTACATGGTCCATTTTCTGTTTTATGCTGTAGTATCTATTACGAACTTCAAATACCAAATTTGAAATAATTCCGGCAAATAATGTCGCTAAAATCATCAGAATACCGAATATCGGGGGGTACCGTTATATGGGGGCTATTAGAAGACGTGGACCTACATGGCCCATTTTCAATACCAAAAGTCCTGCAGACATAATACACATTTGAGTAAAATTTTATCAACCTAATACACTTCGTTCGGAAGCTAGATTAACATAACATAAATAAATCGACCTAGAATTTTATGCTGATCAAGAATATATATACTTTGTGGGGTCTAAAATGTATAATTCGAGGTGTTACAAAAGGAATGACAAACTTAATATACCCTCCATACTATGGTGGAGGGTATAAAAATTAGGATTTAAAGTTCATAACGGGCTTTAAGTACTGTGGCAGAACTTTGTCTTCATTAATTCATTGCTTTGTATAGCTCTCCGATATTCGATATTTTGACGATTTTAGGTACACTTTCTAACGGAAAAGTTTAAAATTCAGTATTTCGGAGTTCATAATATGTTCTACCTCCTGTGGCAGAAAATTTCCATCCAATTTTTTTGTCCAAAACTATTTCACACCTATTCCTTCGCCCAATACCAAATTTAGTAACATTTTGAACGCATATCCAAAACCATATACATTTCCTCATTCTAAACACCAACAGTCATCCAAAATTGTAACCATTTATTAATTTTCGAAAAATTATGCAACACATTTGCAAAACCACGCCCTCTCAAATTATATATACCAAAAGTGGCTTCTATATCAAATTCCGAAATTACAACTCTGTACATTTACTCAATATCAAATTTAGTTGAATTTGGTACTTTTCGAATAATTATAGTACGCATTTTCAACTCCACATTCAAATCTCAACCTCAGGTACTAACAGTTGTCTAAATATCAAATTCAGAATGTCATCTCTATCCCTTCAACTAACACCAAATTTAGTACCATATAGTATTTTTCGTACAATTCCAAAACCACCTCCATTTGTGAAGTCAACACATGAACAGCGACGCTAATACAAAACTTCAAACTGCATGCACTATCTGTTCACTATCTTATATATATATATATATATATATATATATATATATATATATATATATATATATATATATATATATATATATATATATATATATATTTATATATCATTATATATATTTATATATCATTTAAAATGATATATCATTTATATATATATCATTTAAAATGACCAAAACGTATCTCGTCGGTTTAAGACCCTAGAGTCATATTCGTCTACCCTTCTTAATGCCCTTCTTATATTCATTCTCTTTATTTATATCTCTTAACCTTATTGTAATCTTAAATATTTCAACTTATTTCTCTTTCAATATAAACATCTTTTAACTCAATTACTTTCTCTTTTAATCTCTCAATTTAATGCCAATACTCTCTTTAACTCTCCATCTACTCCCATTATATTATTTTTGTTGTTGTTGATAATTTCATTGTAATCTTCTTTACATTATTATGTATTTAGTAAAATAAGAGGAGTTGTGTGGTAAACCTTAACTAGTAAACTTAGCATAAGATGTAATAATAAATACAAATAATTAATTAAATTAATATAATATAGAGTGTTTTATTTTAAAAATTCAATGGTGTTTTATCATCAAGTATAAAACATAACTCTAGGTCTCTTTGAACCAAATCCGTTTCAGAACATTTGGAGTCAATGTAGGAATGTCCGTCTGGCTGGTGCCCACACAAGGTCAACATTTTAAAGGAAAATAATTTACCTTATAGAAAGAGAACGGATCATTCAATATTGTGCGAACTTTGCAAATCACAACATTTTTGTCAGTGCTAGGTTAGTGGCGAAAATGGACAATATCGGCCCACTCTATCAAGTACCTCCCCCACAAAGTATTCAAATTCGAAATAATTATAAATCCTATAAAATGTGAAATAAGATCCCATTCTCTTCAAAATTTCGCACATGCCAATATTTTTATCAACATAAGATCTGGTGTGAAGATTGAATTTATCGGTCCACTCTATTAAGTACCTCCCCCACAGAGGGTCAAAATTTTGAATAATCAAGATGCTCTTTAAACGAGAAATTCTCTTCAAATTTCACAGATGAAGAGATTCTGGAGTTCTTTAACAAAAAATCGTATCAGTTTTAGTACATATTAAAGGCTTCTAAAGTGCCTCTATAAATATTAGAACCATAATCGATATACTCTGATATTCTATAAATATGAAACACTCTGCTATAGACAGATGCTTTTTTAAAGTCTTACTTTTCCAAAGAAAGAATTGGTATTTCTAAAACCGGACTTACAATGAATTCACCTACACCTCTTTTTTGTAATTATAATAATTTAATTCCGAACTTTAAGTTTTACGGGCCCATGCGTCTTTTATTCAAACTCCTCGACAATGACCATCACCACCCGGCGGTGCCTTGCTAGACCATTCACAGACTATAATTTATCCTTGTTCTAAAACTATTTTTCTTCTTGCATTTTCTTCTAGCATTGCAGACAAGTACATAAATGACAGAATATAAGTATTTGCTTACTTCGAATTGTTCGCAATTCAATTGTTGTTTTTAAAAACGTGAGTGCGTGCGTCTGTTACTTGAAGTGGTAATTTATCACAACAACGATACAAGATTTCCGCTCGTAGAGCAGAGAACTTTAAGAGGATAATCCTTTTGAATGTTTTCAGCATCTTTTTATAGTTCTCCAAGGATTGTTGGTGAAGAACTAAGTCTGTACATGGACATATCATTCATCCATATAAACATACATGTGAGTGTGTGTATTTTTAAGTAATGTGCTTATTACTACTATCACTATAATAACTACACACATGAGGAAACTGATATTGCGTTGAGATATTGGATCTAGTTGATAGATTTTTAATATATAGTAGACCGTCTGTATGTATTTTATAGTATATCATATACAGCAGACATTTTGTAGGTTTTCTATACAAAGTAAGTACTCTGTAGGTTGTGTTGCCGACCTTCCAGAGGCTGTTTTCATAAAATTTATGTATATTGTTGAAATTATTTATATAAAATTATAGCATTAATATACTCTCTATATACAAACAAGTAAAAAAGCTGCAAATTCGGCCAGGGAGAACTTTGAATACCCTACACCATTTGGAAAGAATTTAACAAATTTCCAAAAAAAAAAAAATACCTTAAAAATTATGTTAAAATCCTGAAAATACGGAATGTAGCCGTCTAGGTCTATACGACGAAGGGGATCTGCAAAGGAAACTTTTGCCATAAACAATTACAACATTCAAATGCGAAACTTGAAAAAAATCGGTGAATAATGTAGCTTAAATCATCAAAGTACCGAATTTGAGGAGGTACTGATATATGGGGGCTATACGAAGACATGGACCTGCACAGACAATTTTTTGTCATAGGCTGTAGTATCCTTTACGAACTTCAAACACCAAATTTGAAGCAATTCCGGTGAATAATGTCGCTAAAATCTTCAAAATACCAAATGTCGGGAAGTGCCGTTATATGGGGGCTATACGTAGACGTAGACAAGCACAGACAGTTTTCTGTCATAGGCTGCAGTATCCATTACGAACTTCAAATAACAAATTTGAAACAATTCCGGTGAATAATGTAGCTAAAATCATCAAAACACCGAATATAGGGAAGTGCCGTTATATGGGGCCTATACGAAGACGTGGGCCTGCACAGACAATTTTCTGTCATAGGCTGTAGTATCTATTACGAACTTCGAATACCAAATTTGAAACAATTCCGGTGAATAATGTAGCTAAAATCATCGAAATACCGAATACCGGGAGGTACCGGTATATGGGGGCTATACGACGACGTGGACCTGCACACACAGTTTTCTGTCATAGGCTGTAGTATCCAATACGAACTTCAAATACCAAATTTGAAACAATTTCGGTGAATAATATTGCTAAAATCATCAATGTACCGAATATGGGGAAGTATCGTTATATGGGGCCTATACGAAGACGTGGACCTGCGCAGACAATTTTCTATCATAGGCTGTCATACCCATTGTGAACTACAAATACCAAATTGGCAGCAATACCGGTGAATAATATCTCTAAATTAATCAAAATATTGAAGTTCGGGAGGTACCATTATATGGGGGCTATACGAAGACGTGCACCTGAACAGACAATTTTCTGTCATAGGCTATAGTGTCCTTTACGAACTTCAAATACCAAATTTGAGACAATTTCGGTTAATTATATCGCTAAAATTATCAAAAGACGTGGACCTGCAGAGACAATATTCTTTCTTAGGCTGTAGCATTCGTTGCGAACTTCAAATACCAAATTTGAAACAATTCTGGTGAATTATGTCGCTAAAATCATCTAAATACCGAATATCGAGAGGTACCGTTTTATGGGCGTCATACGAAGGCGTGGACCTGCACAGACAATTTTCTGTCATAGGCTGTAGTATCCATTACGAACTTCAAATACCAAATTTGAAACCTCTCCGGTCAATATTGTCGCTTAAATCGCCAAAATATCCAAAATATGGAGGTACAAATATATGGGGGCTATATCAAAACGTGGACCTACATGGCCCATTTACAATACCAAAAGTCCTGCAGACTTAATTTAAATGTCAGTAAAATTTTATCAACCTACTTCATTTCGTTCGGAAGTTAGAGTGATTTCCACAGACAGACAGATGGATAGACGGACGAACATCACTAAATCGACATAGAATTTTATGCCGATCAGGAATATATGTATATACTTTGTGGGGTCAAAATGTATATTTCGAGGTGTTACAAACGGAATGAGTAACTTAATATACCCTCTATATTATGGTGGAGGGTATAAAAATACTTGGGGATATGTTGTAAAAAACTTGTGCAACTAATAATAAGGGTAGGCTAGTGGTTATAGAATAAGCTTTCGAAACTAATATAATTTTAAGCTTGATCTTTTAATAGTACAATAGTAATTTTTATTAATTTTAAATCGCAGGTTTTGTCGAGAGTCTGTTTTCGGCTTCTCCCCCGTTGCCTTGGCGCTTGTTCACTTTCTATTCCTCATATTGAACTCATACATCTCCCTCATATAATTTGACACTTCGTTCATCAACTTTATGACGATCGGATGAATGCCTGCAGTTTTATGCTGAGTACAGTCTGATATGAGATTAATATTATAAATATCACAGATTCCGTAAAAAAATACATTGTTACCTTAAGAACTTTGTTCGAGATGTATCCCAAATTCGCATTACATTCCATTTTACCAAAAGAAAGCAATTTCTAGCGGACAGTTTTCACCATGGTTTTCACAAAAAGAAAATTTTAAAACTTGTAATTCGAATTAGCTCATTTATAATTCCATTTTTTTTATTTTTAATTCGATTTTAATTTTTCGAAGTCAATTCGAATTGTTCCATTAGAAATTCGAAGTCAATTTTTTACAATTTTGTTTGCTTTGGTCTCATATTTGTCTTTTCGATTGACATCAAGTGTTCGGAATTGCAAAATATTAAAAATAAAAATAAACAAGTAAGCAAAGGCTACAGTCGAGCGGGGCCGACCGTTGAATACCCTACAACACTATAATAAACGATACAGTTTATATAGGCGAGATACTCGAAAGAATTCCACAAGATATTGTGACAAATAATAAAAGAAAACCATCAGTTTCCGTTCTCTAATTTTCGAATAATAGCAACTTTAACTAATTTGCTTATTTCCAATTTATTGGTAGATGTTGTACTTAAATGGTCTTCCTAGATCTGGAACCAATATTTCCCAAAGACCTATAATCTATCAGAAGTGGCAAAAGATTAACATTTATTATTGGTTTTGACTGAAACGCATCTGTATGAGATACAGACATTTGACTATATTCCTTAAACGAAATCAGCGTTAACGAAATAGTCAGAAGTGCGTCTTTCCTGCATTTGTGAATTCTCCAAAAAGTCACTGGAATTGACATATTCGTATTTTGTCTACAAAAGTTGGCAAACTATTTCGCACATTGAATATTTTTGGATGGCCATCCAAAACTGCTTGGCTTTTGCAATGCCCGTAACCCCCATTCAAATATGGGTGAAGATCGGGCAATAATTACGACCTGCTGACAATTTTGCACTTTTTTTGTCCATTTCAACCCCTAAATATATGGCGATCATCTCCAATAAGAGTAGTCTTCTATTCTAACCCTCATCTGATCCCCATGCAAAATTTCGTTAGGATCGGGCCATAAATGCGATCTGTATATGATATCCTGATATCCTAACTACTTAGTTTTGTTATCTGTAAAACTATTACAAATGTTTAATTCAAAATGAAAATATGCCAAAAATTTGACAAAATTAAAAAAATATGAGAAAATTTTACAAAATCAATATTTTCATCTTTAGAGAGATATTTTTAAGCGATTTTTTAGACGTTGTTTCTTTCCTGCCAAGAGGCCATTCTGAATTAATGAGAACTGTCGAAATCAGTTCAGCCGTTCTCGATATATAAGAGATCTTTCAAGCATATCTTCTTTGATAGACATATTTATCGCACATATTTTGCTATATATCCGTTTTGTTGGATGTTAACATCAATGTAAAGATCAGAAGTAACCTTGTCATGGATTTGTGATTTTGCCGGGATTAAAAATATTCGCGGTTTAATGAAAAATTTTGAATTTTTTCAACACAAAAGATATGGTCTATTTTACCCGCTAAATATTATCCGATGACCACCCAAATTGGTAGGCTTCTTCCCCGTCTATTATTGCGACCTGTATAGCTTCTGCAAAATCCGACATTTTTTCAGTTTTGGCTCATCTCCAAAAGAAATAGGGTTCTATTGACCCTAGCCCCACCTCCATTCTAAATTTCGTGAAGATCGGGCCATAATTGCGACCTGTAGAGTGATTACAAATTAACATGGACAGACGGACAGACCGACGGACGGACATACATAGCTAGATCGACTCAACTCGGCGAGATAGGAAGATCCATATATACTTTCCTATGTGGGAAATCAATATTTCGAGGTGTTACATAATTTTTGGCCCAATCAAACTTATAATACCCCAAACACATAGTGTTGTAGGGTATAAAAATGGTTCTTATTTAAATCGACCTCAATATTAGTAACATGTTTACATTAGTCACTTTTTCCGCCAAAGTGCAATAGACTAGAAGATGTGTTATAGTCAATACTATGCTTGCGAGCTTGGCTCAAACTATTTACGAAGAACACAATTTTGAAAAAAAAAAACAGAAAAAAAAACTTAATGACTGACTGCAATTGTTTGTTGGTTCTTCTTCTTCATAGTCTTCTTTGTTGCATGGATGCATCGGTTCGGAGGTTTTTTTTCTCATTTTACTGCGTCGAATTCAAATGTTTCTTAACTTTAAGCAATTTTTCATTTTTATGTGTTTTCTTTGTGTCCATTGTATGTTCTTTCTTCTTCTTCTATTGTCTGCGTGTGTGTGTCTGTTGGCAGCATTTTAAAAGCTTTTCCTTGTTTCTTTCTTAGAGTTCGCGCCTCCTCCTCCTCATCGCCCTCTCTCACACAATAACGACTTGCATTGCAAAAGTTTTGACAATGCATTACAATTGTAGAATACGACTTTTACTACTGTTGTATTCCCATATGTATGTGTGTGTGTGCGTGTGGTTTCACCTCCACCACCACCCCTTTCAAATACCATAGTTTTCTTGACGCATCATTTAGTCCTTCTTCCCACACCGGAGGCTGAATGCATTTGTCTGCATTGCCTGCCTGCTGCCTGCCAACCAGTGTCTGTGTCCGTATTGCCTTAGCAATTTTATTCGTTTGGTTTGTAGTTCTCCATTCTTTTGGCTTCAGGAGAGATACGAAATGAGCTTTATATTACGGCTAATTTGGCAGCAATGTTCTTTCCGCCTGATGCCGGAAGTTAAATCAGTTTAAAATTATTTTTCATTAATTTTTTTCTTCTCCTCTTTTCTCCGGATGTTATTCCAGTCTATTTCTCTTATCAACATTAACTTTGTGTGGAAGCTTTCCATGTGGACCTCTTATGGCGAGCTATTTAAATTGGTTGATATGTAGCAATTAAAACCACCAATAACGGATTGAAATTTAAAGCGAGAGAGTTCAAAAGAAAAATAGTGGGACAGGATAAAATAAATCTTTTCAACGCCCCACTTGAATACTTTTTAGAGCCTCAACAATTGATGTGTTCCAGAACTGCAAGGATGTCAATGTTTTTACTACGACAACCGTTCTTCCCCTTATGATATAAAAAAAAAAAAAAAAAAAGCAAAACTAGTAGACTCTAGCAGGTTCTGGAACAGAGCATATTCTATATAATACCTTAAACTGGAAAAATTTAGTAGGTAATCTCTAAATGGAAGCATTCCCGTCGAAGCGCTTGCTTGAGGTGATCGACACTTTGGAATTTTTTAGTGCCAACCTTGCTTTCCAAAATACTACAGACACAACAGGCCAACGAATTGGTATACGGAGAGTTTTTGGTGGCCATAGTGCGCTGGAAATATAGCGACGAACCTCATTGTTTAACCATTTTTAGGTGGCGCGTGCTGAGTCCTGTTGGAATGTCGAAGGTCTACGACCAAAATGTTTGCGTGCCCAAGGCAAAAAATGTCGTAAATAACATCAAATTTTAGAATAAGTTTTGATTTCTTCGAATTGGTCATGTTTGGCCCGAATTATGGCCTTCAAACGACCAATGAAACCGTCAAACAGTGCCCGAATGTTGCTCTGCGGTATTTTAGCCCATTCCCGGCAAAGCGCTTGCTTGAGGTGATCGACAATTGTGGTATTTTTTAGTGCCAATCTTGCTTTCCAAAATACTCCAGACACAATAGGCCAACGGATTGGTATCCGGAGATTTTGGTGGCCATTGTGCGCTGGAAATTAAGCGAAGAACCTCATTTTTGTGACCATTCGTGTGGGGCGCATGCTGAGTGCGATGGTGTTGAGTCCTGTTGGAGTGTCCAAGGTCTGCGGCCTAAATGTTTGCGTGTCCAAGGCTTTAACACGCGTGCCCAAGGCTTTAACACACGGGTATTTATTCTGATGCCACGGTCGATTAATACGAGCGGAGAGCGACCATCGGCTGTTATGGCGGCCCACACCATCACCATGGCCGGCGCTTGAGTTCTGGTGGTGCACATTTTCAGCTGACCTCTTTGGCAAGTACATACTGCTGGGCAACGAATGTTTTCTCATCGGAGAAGACCAAATTCCGCAGTTTACTACTTTCGGCCAAGCGAAGCAACTCTTTAGCTCTTTTGAGACTATTTTCTTTCTGTTGCGGTGTAAGTTCTTGCACTTTTTGGAATTTCAATGGCTTTACCCCGAACTCATTTTTCAATACTTGCCGAATGGAATATTGCGGTATGTTCAGCTCAAGTGCCATTTTTCGACCACGACGTGCGTTTCGATCAAGAAGCTTCTTTACTTTTCGAACCATTTCTGCTGATGTTGCTGTTTTCTTCCGTCCACTTCCCTGACGTCGGGCTACGCTACCAGTATCACGGTAACGAGGGATGGTACGATACACAAAAGATTTATTCACATTTAAATATTGGAGTGCTCTAACGATAGCCACTTGTGGTTTTCCAGCCAAATATAAAGAAATCACACTATCACGCTTAAATTCACATTTAAATGCTGGAGGGCTCCAAAGATAGCCACTTGTGGTTTTCTAGCCAAATATAAAGAAATCACACTATCACGCTTGAATTCCATCAAAAATAACTTTTTTTTTTTGGAAAATTCTCACCAAAATGCTTTTGTACACTTGTAAACAATATAATGAGCTGTCACTGGAACAATTTTAACAGCTGTCGGACGAGTGGCTTAGAAATGACAGCAGTCTGAAATTGGTTGCAGTTTTTTCATCTCGCACTGTACTACACATAAAGAGTTTCAATAGCTGTTCTAAAGATGACATTTAAGAAGTCTTTTCAATACATCTTACAATATTATTCAGAATCTTCAATAAATATTGTCTAAAAATGCTTTTTAAAACGGTTAAGTACTCAATTTTAAAATTTAAAAAAAGTTTACTTAATTTATTACAAAAATTTGTGCTAAATTCGAGATTAATACAAATTAAAAGTATATGAAAATAAAATACAAATATTAAAAGAAAAAAATGATAATTCTAATGGAGGGATTTAGCTATGTATATTTATATAAATCCAACAAATCTCTACATTGTTGATGAAAAGAAAAATGAAAATCTCGTCAACGTAGATAGATATCTATAGATATATAAAAACTAACTTAAAACTATTCATAATACTCATACAATAGAACAAGAGGAATGTCTTCTGCCCATTTCCATTCGAATTCAAATAGCTCTTTTTTATGAATCTCCAATTGTCATTTGTTTATACAGCATACGAGTATCTTTGCGATCGTTCCATTCAAGCGGATGGATACTCTTTAAATGGGCATACAACGATGAGCAATAGCGAAATGTTTCGCTACAATACAAACAACGATACAATTCCTGGCCGGTGTGTGTGGCCATGTGTTCCTGCATACAACGGCGAGCCTTGAAGGACTTTTCACATATCGGGCATTTGTGGCAAGTGGGCGATTTGACATTATTGCCACCGGCTCGCATGGAATGTGTATAGTACATGTGGCGATATAAATGGCGACTGGAGCTGTAGGCTCGATTGCATAGCTGACATTTGAAGGCGTTGGGATCCAAGTGCAGTTGCATGTGATCGGCAGCATGCCAACGTTGTTCCAACTTCAGTTGACAGCACTCAATGTAGAATGGAGCCTGCGGATGTTCAAAGTGAAAATGTTGCTGTAACATCGTATAGCTGGGAAATTGGCTGCAACACACCACACACTCCAAATTTGGTTTCCAGCGGGCAATAATGTCATCTAATTCTTTGGCAGATTTTTTGGATATTTTTGATTTATTTGCGGCTGGTTCTGTGTTGCCACTCTCACCATGAGCGCCAACAGCATCATCAGCGTAGCTATCATTTGCTTCTGAGTGTTTGGAAAGCTTGTGTTTCAACAAGGCTTTGGATGAATTACAAACTCGTCCACATATTTCACATTTAAAAGTGTTGGGATCCAAATGGACACGTGCATGTTCCGCTATTGATGAACGTGTGAATAGCTTACGTTGACAACATTCTATGTAAGTTTTGTGCTGTGGATGATGTTCTTTGAAATGTTCCCTCAAATGGGCCACATTTGCACAAACAGCATTACAGAGGGGACAATTTAATGTTGCTCGCCATTGGGTTATATATTGATCTAAAATTTCGCTTGGGGTACGATTTCTAAAACTCTCAGGTTGCTTTTGCCGGCTGAAAAAACTATGCATATGTTCCAACATGGAGTTTTCACCCAAAAAGTTATCACCATCTGTACTCAATTGTACCGATAACAAATCGGCAGCATTGAACTTTAGCTCTTCATCACCTGTATAGTCCATTTCTCCTTCATACTCATCCTGATTAATTTCATCCTCAGTCAAATCAATGGGAGCACCGCCGCTTACATTGGCTATTTTTGGAACACTTTCATCGAGAGATGTATCATTTGTGAAAGGTTTTTGCACTCCCATATTAAAATCGCCATTCTGTGCCTTGATCATATCGACAATGGATTTAACGTAAAGCTTAAATGTGTTTTCATTGATTTGATTGTTGGCAACACCGCCACCGCCACCATCACTGTCTTCAATGTTTTCATCGTTGTTCTCTTTGTCACTGTGAAGTGTCTCCACTTCTGAAGCTTCATTTTTTACGGGTTGTGCAATAATTTCTAATTCTGCTTTGGCTTGTAATGGCTCATCCTCCTCCTGCTCATCATCATCTTCTGTTTCCTTTTCCGCATTGGGCTTCAGTAGAGTAGATTGAGCCAATAGTATGGATTTTTGAAAACTATCAAATTCGGTAATGTGTCGCCAACAATCCGCGCACATAACTTTAAGGGGACTTTCGTTTATGGGTTGCAAGAACTAAAAATCGAAATAAACATTTTGAGATAAGTCTTGGGTATTTGTATAGAATTTAATTCAACTTACCATTGCATGAAAATACTGTATAGTGACGTCATAGACATCCATTTTAATTTGTTCATTTTCATCGTATATCTCTATAAAGTCTGTACAGCTATTTATACATAAACGGCACCAGTTCAGGTGCGACATTTTTGATGGCATCAATGTGGGCAGTGCGTCCTGGTTGGAGTAATGAATTTAATTTCTGCAAAATAAAAAAATTTAAAATCAGATTTTTAAAAATGTGTTTGGAATAATGTGATCGATAGGTGAGTCATGCTCATATAAATAAAGAGCCTTAATTGGGCAATGAATTAAATACTTTTGCGTTTTTTATGACGGATATGTCGAAATCACCTAAATCAGACTGACATTTAATGTGCAAGTTTTGTTTAAAAGGAGAAACTCTAAAGGAAGCTTAAAAAGCTTGCATATGTTATATATTTTGCTTCCCACACGTACCGCGCCATTGTCAAATGATGACTTATTTGACCAAAAAGGCTAATATTCGACTCCAGGCTTGAACTCATAAGTGAAGTAATTTATCGACATCATAACATTTTACTGAGTGCCAATGCGATTCGAAATCTATATAAAATGTAAGTTTGGTTATAAACACCTACGTGGATTCTTTCCGAAGGATCATATTCTCTAAGACATATATTGTGGGCACCATTGATATAGATGTGTAGTCCGCTCATGGTATACACATGCTGGAAATAAACTAGAACCCGCATACATTATTGCCTTAACTCGAAAAGGACTAACCAAAACAGTGACGTCACCCGTTTAATAGCGCTTTAATTGACAGAAAATGTACAAGGGTGGTTTTTATGTTTTTATATTGTTAAAGAACCAATCGAGTGGTGGTGGATGTGAAAGCGTTATGAGAAGCACCAGCATAAATATACTAAAATGAGTGGATAGATCTTGTCATTAAAAATATCTATCTAGAGAAAATAAAATGTATAACAAAATTACTCGAAATTCATCTTACTTACAAATGTTGTATACCAAAATGTCTTGGAAGACAAGGAAATGCATAAAAGTATACGTTCATAATCCATTCCTAATTTCAAAACAACTAATTCTTCATTTAAACTTCTTACTGATAATGGTGGGTTTGTGTGTGGAGAAAACAGGTAACCAAATGTATAATGAGGCTAATCATGTGCTTACATTCACCTGTGTCTATTGAACAGAATTATAAATGTCATAATGTACATGAAAGTATTTTATAGATTTTTTACCTGCAAGCAGTTTTTTGATTCGGCGAAGAAAGCAAAAAAGGTGGAAAAGTCAAGGGAATTTTAAAATTAATATGATTTCTTGGCCAATATTTGAAGACAGAAAACTAAAAGAAGTCGGAATTAAATGTATATTATTTCAGAATGATGATATTGACATTTTACTGTACATCATCCTTGTTGGCATATGGAACGAACACATAGCCTTGAGAATAGACGTAAATATAACACAATCGATTTTGTTTGGATGTCATGGAAAATTCCTCAACAGCCTTTATAAAACATATATATCCACATTTGATTTAACTAATTTCCCATAAAACAAATTCTTCTACACCTGGCGTTGGCTTACATGTACTTATGTTGTAAAATAATGTTGTTTAATGATTCTGGTCAGGTGTGACACATACACGAACTCGCATGCAGAGCACGAAGCCGATCGGCTCGCAGTCGGCGTGCAGCCGCCGCCGACTTTTTTTAAGTGATCTGAGCCGCCGCTGATGTATGCGGCTCTCATCGGCTCAAATTTTTAGCCGACTGAGTCGGCTAAGCCGTTGAAAAATATAAATTTATACAGCAAATTTGTATAAATATGTCTTTTAATCTTATCGATAAATTAACATATTATAATGCTCATTATTGGACGATAATTTACATTGTGCACTCGTCTTCGAGAGGCAAAAACGTGTAGGCTATTTATATTAATTATACCCTACACCACATAGTGGTAAGGGTATTATGACTTTGTAGATTTGTTTTTTTATCACAAAACCTTTGGCAACCTTTTGTAACTTACGAATTTTGATGGAGTGGCAACCATATTGTTTGCCAAAGATTCGTTGTGTTTTTGCTTGTTCAAAGAAAAGAATGCAAAATGTGCCAAAGGAATATTAAAAATTATTTTTCCGCTAACCGAAAGGGTCAAACAGTTTTGACTAAATCAGAATCCGATTCTGACGAATCTGTTGATACTGAAATCAATATTTCTCCATATGCAGATGTATCTCAATATGAAGATCTTTTTAAAAAGAAAAATGAATTTAAAAATTTGGCAAAGGTTGTTGTAAATGAAGGTGGTATATCAATGTGTTGGAAATATTTTGGTGATCTCTATTTTAAAAAGAGGCATATACTTCAAAAATATAAATTTTGCAAATTGTGTTTGGATGAAAAGACCAATTTAAAAAGGTAAGAATTTCTAATTTTTTCCATTCGCATGTGTGTAAATGTTTATGATTTTAGTTTTGGAAAATCAACATCAACCACAAATTATATGAACCATCTACGAGCTGTACATAACTTGGACGTGAAATCTTTAAATAACCTGAAAAGTTCAACAATGACACAAAATGCATTGAAATCCTCAACAAGTTGTAACAACAAACAACAAAATGCTCGCCGGGTCGCCGAAATGTGCTGTTGGGATTTGCAACCGTTTAAAATTGTTGAAAGGCCAGGATTTAAGAAATTGGTATCTTTCTTAAACCCAAAGGCTATATTCCCCACAGATAGGACAATAGCTACGACGGCTTTAAACGATGTTTATAACATATATTTGGACCACGTAAAAACAAGCCTTAAAGAGTCGCCCAAAAATGTTACACTTGTATTGGATATGTGGTCAGATAAACATAAGCACTTGTCTTACATAAACATAAAAGTTCATTTCTGCCAAAAATTTTCAAATGCAAATTGTAACGCTCAAGACAGAGATCTTTCCACGACCTCACACTGGACTAGCAGTTGTAGAAAAAATTGAAGAAGCTTTATGTGAATTTAATCTGTTGGAAAAAAACATATGTGCTGTTACTGATGGTGGAAGCAACATCGTTTCAGCTTTAAAAATTAAAAATATACCAAGATATGGTTGTATGGCTCATGTTTTACACAGATTTTTGATGGAAGATATACTAAACAACAAGTCATTTGAAAATATTAATAACATAATATCAAAATTAAAAAAAATTTATAGCAGCTTAATGTATAGCTATGAAGAAATATCAAATATTCAAATATGGAGGAACAAAACGATTTAGAAAAAATATTTACAGAGGTTGAAATAATTTTGGAGAGTTTGGATAGTTGCGAACAATTTCCACATGGAGATGACTATTTTACTGAACAATATGAAGCAACTTTAAACGTCAAGCACCACACCTCTTTGAAAAATTCCGTTGCAACACGTTGGAACTCTCTGCTTGCAATGATTCAAAGCTATACGAATAATATATCCACTATAAATGTAGCATTAGTTAAAGCTAAAAAGGAACTGTTAGTGATTGGGACAATGGAAAAGCAAATTATAACGGAATTTGGCACGTTTTTAAAAATTTTTGAGGACGCCACAAAACACCTTCAAGGCCAAGATTATCCGACGATATCTTCGTGTATTTATTTTCAGGAATCCATTATGTCCTCAATGAAGAATGAAGAAGAAAAAGCGTCTTTTGAACTAACAATCAATTTATGCAATTTCGCTGTGCAAAACTTCACGAAGCGATTCAAAGTATATAGAATGTATGTTGTAGCTGCGCTTATGGACCCATGCCAAAAAAACTGGCCTGTTTTAGATAAATATATACTACAGATACCCAAACAATCGCCAAACTCCTTGGAACTTGTGCATGATGTTCTGTCTCCAATTTCCAAGGAGAACTTGATTATGGAAGAAATTGAAAAATTAAAGGAAATCGATGACACATTATTAAATGAGCCATCAACGAGCACTGAACCAAATGCAAAAAAACAGGTATTATGTTTTAATAAATGTAAAGGTAAACTTAACTGACGTATATTTTACTTGCAGAAAATATCAGCTAGTCGTCAAAGAATGTTGGAATTTATGGGACCATCGCCTTCTAATGTACAAAATAACGTAGAGTTAGAAATAAGAAAATATTTGGAAATGAAAGTCGAGGCGGTCGAGCCTCTAGATTGGTGGCGACAGAACAAACAAGTACGTTAAAGATTCACATCTTAAACTTGTTTTAAGCAGGTTACGTTTTGACCATTTACTTTTTATAGATCTTTCCAAATGTTGCTACTGTAGCAAATATGTGCTTTGGAATTCCAGCCACATCAGCATCTTCAGAGCAAGCATTTTCATATGCCGGGAATTGTGTAAATGCTAAGAGAAGCAACCTGCATCCGGCAACAGTAAAGAAACAATTGTTTGTTCACGATAACAAGGCGGTCGTCGAACCATTTTTATCAAATTAAAGTATTTTTATTATAATTTTTAATGTGCTATAAGCAACAAATGTGCATATAAATTTATATTTTCATTTTTATTTTAAATTAAATGAATTGACAGTTGTTAAAACAACCGAAATTATTTGTTCACGTTAAAGTCGTCGGCTGTAGCCGACTTTTAGCCGCCGCCGGCCGTATATTGCTTTAGCCGCCGCCGCCGATTTTCTTTCGGCTGCAGTCGACTTTTAGCCGCCGCCGACTTTTTTATGCTTAGCCGCCGCCGCCGAGAATTTCACATCGGCTTCGCCCTCTGCTCGCATGAAGTTCTACGAAAATGAGGCCAATCATATTAATATCAAATATATCCACGTGTTTTGCACTTTTTCACTTACCTTTAATTGAAAATACGATAAAATATACTATAATTTATTTACATTTAATAAATTAACTCAGTAAATTAGTTTTTCTTGTAAAGAAATTTTGTGAAAAGTGAAGCGAAAACCAAACAAAAAGAAAATACTTGATGCACAAACAACTCTCACAATCGGATTCTCTCTGTCTCTCACGTACACACACACACATTTATGTTCTCTTAAACAAATAAACAAAGTAATCGATAACAGAGCATGGCGATATTTTGTGGTATCGATCACGAAAGCAAGTGTTGCCAAACGCACAATAGGTGGCAAAGGGTTAACACAGACACATTTTAAAGATTTTATTTAAATTTTTAGGTATAAATATATAAAAATAATATGTTTTACGTTAGGGAATCACCTATCTATGGCAGTGCAGAAATAATTACAATAAAATGCATTAATTTAGCAAGCTCAAAATAAAGAAGTATTCAGTAGAGTATTGCCAACCACAATCCATTGTTTCATAACTGCACAAATGAATGATATATAAAGCATACTTTTAGGCGTTTCATTTAAAATGATTAATTCTTATGAAAAGGAATGAATATTGACTTTTTTATGTTATATGAGTTTGCCAATTGCATCTGCAGTGAGTTAGAATTTGAAAAATCAGAACAAATAAATATACACTTCACTTAGTGTTTCATAATGAATTCTTTATATAAATCTCTGTAATATTCTTCAAAAATAATATTTTGAAAATATTATTTTCAAAATATTTGTTAAAAATCCCCAAATGTAATAGAGTAATATTAAAAAAAACTTTTTGAAGTCCAAATAGCAAAAAAATTTACTGATTTTTGGAATATTTATATAAAAAATCACTTATTATATACTTTAAAAAATATTAAATATTTGCGTTTAAGTCCCCGATTAGTGTTTCGTATTTTGCTTTTGTTTGATAAAAAATACAAACTAAAAAAGAAATAGGAATTAAAAGATCCAAAAATCCAATTTTGATGGTTTTTTAAAAAAATATTTTTTTCAATACACGTTTGATTTTTTCCAAAAATATATTTTTTACGTTTGATGCTCTATTAAAAAATTGTTTTGAAAATCCAATATTGATGGCCTTTGGAAAAATGTTTATATAAAAAAAAACATGAAAAAATATTTCTATAAAAATATTTGCCTGATTCTATTTTGATTTTTTAAGGAAATCAACGTTTTATAGGCTTTTGAAAAAAATTAATTTTTTAAAAATTTACAAAAAAAAAAATTTAAAAATATTTCTAAAAAATCTTTCTTCAAATTCCTGATATTTTTTCAAAAAGCAACCTCTGTTTTTTTAAGTTTCAAAATGTCATAAAATTACAAACGTCAAAATTGAAGCAAAAATTCAAATTTTTTATCGTCAAATGAAGAACATCTGCCATTGGGAATTATTTCAACCATTTATAACCTCAACATCGTAAAACAAATGATGATGGCCTCTTACGTCATTGATCCTCGATATCCTAATCGACAAGAAAACATTGCGGAATATATCAAAGATGAAGAAGATTGTGAAGATCCAGTGGGAGTTTTAATAAACGGAGAATTTGACAATGGAACTTGCGAAAACGAGCACTTCAATTCGGAAAATCATTCCGAAATTTTTACAAACCATGGAAATTTTGTGGATAATGAAATTTACTTTTTCAATACTGAAAAAGAAGAATATAAATATTTTTCAAATTGCATAAATTCAAGACCTTCCAATGCCGCACCCATCGAAATAAGTTCAGATAGCGATACTGAAGTTTCCGAATTTGTTGTGAATGAGCAGAAATATCTTTTAATTACATCACCACAACTCATACCGCTATCGGAATTGCCAGAATTTGAGTATGTAAACGAAAATATCCCACCTAAGGTATTAACTAATCGAAAATTGAGTAAAAATCGAAATGGAAAAAGAAAACATTTTCCGAATAAAACAAATTTTAAATCTACCAAACAGCTGGATGAATCCATAGCGAGATTTTTGCCCAAGCTAAAATGTGTAATATGTAATTGGACGTCAACTAATTTTACAACGGTGAGATCTCATTTTGTGACTGCTCACGAAGGTGAGAAGTTCTACATTTTATGCTGTCAACAGAAATTTGCAACACGACCAAAATTTCTGCTTCACCTGCAAAGTAAACATGCAAATGGAAGTGAACATGAAGATCGTCAAATGGCATAATAGGAATAATGGATAATGAATAAAATTTTAAAATCTGTGTTTATTAATATTTGAAATACAACAAATAATATTTGAAAAAAAAAAAACAAAAATCGGTAAAAATAAAAAAATAATATATAAATATAATTTAGTTGCTTTTCTTGCACTCTGCGTATTTTATAAATAATAATTTTAAATAAAAAATAAAATTCACAGAGATTATGAATTAGTTCATTGAAAACAACAATTCATGCATTACTCAGCAGTTTGTACATATGTGTGGTGGTTGTTTATCGGTTTAGCAAGAGGGAGCGAGAGAGAGAGAAAATTAATCGAGAGAGCAATTTTGGTATTTGAGCATTAAACACGCCTTAAACACAGATACCAACAAAGACCTCAGTATCAACTTTCGGAATTTCAGCTATATTCCTTTACCCACTACCCAATTTAGTACCATTTAGTACTTTTCGTACAGTTATAGTACATATTTCCAAAACCACCATATCTCAATTCCATATACCATCAGAGACCTCAATATGAAATTTGTGGATTCCAGCCCCATGCCTACACCCAATATCAAATTTAGTACCATTTAGTACTTTTCCTACATATATAGGCCGCATTTCCAAAGCCACCGCCAAATATCAAACACAGTTACCATCAGTTATCTAAATATCTAATTTCAGAACTTTATCTCTAACCCATCAACCAATACCAAATTTAGTACCATTTAGTACTTTTCGTATAATTATAATACACACTTCCCAAAAAAACCAACATATATCCGGGCTATACATGAACAGCGACCCTAATATCAAATTTCAGATTTCAAGCACTATCTGTTCGCATAATATCAATTTGTACCAAATACGGCACTATTTAGTACTTTTTGTGCACGTGTGGTACACATTTCCAAAACTACTTCTTTGTCGCAAACCTACCATCGACAGGTATTTTAAATTTCAAAATGTCAGCTTCGTCCTTTTACCTTGGTCCAAACTGTTCCAAATTTAGTACCATTTAGTACAGTTCGCATACTTTGTACACATTTCCAAAACCACCTACATACATCAAACATACTTTCCAATCTTGATTTTCACACTAAATTTCAGGTTTTTAGCTACACCCGTTTTCATAATACCAAATTTTAAAAGTTAGAAACTAATAGAAATAATTCTCCAAAAATACTTATATTTTGAAAATCCACGTCTTTAAATAATTCTCCAAAAATACTTTTTTTTGAAAATCCACGTCTAAATAATTCTCAAAAAATACTTTTTTTTGAAAATCCAAGTAATTATCCAAAAATACTTTTTTTCAAAATCCACGTCTTTAAATAATTCTCCAAAAATACTTTTTTTTTGAAAATTCACGTCTTTAAATAATTCTCCAAAAATACTTTTTTTGTGAAAATCCACGTCTTTAAATAATTCTTCAAAAATATTTTTTTTGATAATCCTCGTCTTTAAATAATTCCCCAAAAATATTTTTTTTTTTTGAAAATCCACGTCTAAATAATTCTCAAAAAATATTTTTTTTAAATCCAAGTAATTCTCCAAATATACTTTTTTTTTTGAAAATCCACGTCTTTAAATAATTTTCCAAAAATACTTTTTTTTTTAAAATCCACGGCTTTAAATAATTCTCCAAAATTTTTTTTTGAAAATCCAATTCAAATTCAAACAAGTAAGCAAAGGCTACAGTCGAGCGGGGCCGACCGTTGAATACCCTACAACACTGTAATAAACGATACAGTTTATATAGGCGAGATACACGAAAGAACTACACAAGATATTGTGACAAATAATAAAAGAAAACCATCAGGTTTCGTTCTCTAATTTTCGAATAATAGCAACTTAAACTAATTTGCTCATTTCCATTTTATTGGTAGATGTTGCACGTAAATGGTCTTCCTAGATCTGGAACCAAAACTTCCCATGGCCATCCAAAACTGCTTGGCTTTTGTAATGTCCGGTAGCCCCCATTCAAATGTGCGTGAGAATCGGGCGATATTTACGACCTGCAGACAATTTTGCAGTTTTTTGGTCCATTTTAACCCCTAAATATATGGCGATCATCTCCAAAAAGAGAAGGCTACTATTCTGACCCTCATCTTATCTCCATGCAAAATTTCGTAAGGATCGGGCCATAAATGCGATCTGTATATGATATCCTGATATCCTAACTACTTAGTTTTGTTAGCTGTAGAAATATTACCAAATGTTTAATTCAAAATGAAAATATGCCAAAAATTTGACAAAATTAAAAAAATATGAGAAAATTTTACAAAATCAATATTTTCATCTTTAGAGAGATATTTTTATGAGATTTTTTTCAGACGTTTTTTCTTTCCTGCCAAGAGACCATTTTGAATTAATGAGAACTGTCGAAATCAGTTCAGCCGTTCTCGACATATAAGAGATTTTCCAAGCATATCTTCTTTGATAGACATATATATCGCACATATTTTGCTATATATCCGTTTTGTTGGATGTTAACATCAATGTAAAGATCAGAAGTAACCTTGTCATGGCTTTGTGATTTCGCCGGGATTTAAAATATTCGCGGTTTAATGAAAAATTTTGAATTTTTTCAACACAAAAGATATGGTCTATTTTACCCGCTAAATATTATCCGATGACCACCCAAATTGGTAGGCTTCTTCCCTGCCCTAAACTCTAGCTACATGCGAAATTCCGCGTCGATTGGTCTATAATTGCGACCTGTATAGCTACTGCAAAATCCGACATTTTTTCAGTATTTCGTCCATTTCAACCCCTAAACATTTGGCGATCATCTCCAAAAGAAATAGGGTTCTATTCTGACCCCAGACCCACCTCCATTCTAAATTTCGTGAAGATCGGGCCATAATTGCGACCTGTAGAGTGATTACAAATTAACATGGACAGACGGACAGACGGACGGACGGACATACATAGCTTGATCGACTAAGCTCGGCGAGCTAGGAAGATCCATATATACTTTCCTATGTGGGAAACCAATATTTCGAGGTGTTACATAATTTTTGGGCCAATCAAACTTATAATACCCCCAACACATAGTGTTGTAGGGTATAAAAATACCTTTTTTTTGAAAATCCAAGTAATTCTCCAAAAATACTTTTTTTTTTGAAAATCCACGTCTAAATAATTCTCAAAAAATACTTTTTTTTTTGGAAATTCCAAGTAATTATCCAAAAATACTTTTTTTCAAAATCCACGTCTTTAAATAATTCTCCAAAAATACTTTTTTGTTTTGAAAATTCACGTCTTTAAATAATTCTCCAAAAATACTTTTTTTGTGAAAATCCACGTCTTTAAATAATTCTTCAAAAATATTTTTTTTGATAATCCTCGTCTTTAAATAATTCCCCAAAAATATTTTTTTTTGAAAATCCACGTCTAAATAATTCTCAAAAAATATTTTTTTTTAAATCCAAGTAATTCTCCAAATGTACTTTTTTTTCAAAATCCACGTCTTTAAATAATTCTCCAAAAATACTTTTTTGTTTTGAAAATTCACGTCTTTAAATAATTCTCCAAAAATACTTATTTAAATATCTTTCCAAAAATTATTTAATAAAAACCACGGATTTAAATAACTCTAATGAATCACTAATGCAAAATCTCTCCAAAATTTAAAAAAAAAATCCACGAAATGCGAATTCTCTGCAAAAATATATTTTTAGTAAATCCACGTCTCAATATAATCTTCCAAAAATTATTTTAAAAAATCTATGGCTTTAAATATTTCTCCAAACATATTTAAAAAAAATCAACGTTTATATATACCTTTCCAAAAATTATTTTAGAAAATCCACATATTCAAAAAATCTATCCGAAAATATATTTAAAAAATTCAAAAATTCTCCAAAAATTATATTTTATTTAGAAAATCCATGGCTTTAAATATTTCTCGAAACATATTTAAAAAAAATCAACGTTTCTATATACCTTTCCAAAAATATTTTTAATAAATTCACATAATTTTAATAAATTCTCCAAAAATTTTTTTTAAAAATCCACGTCTTTAAAAATGTATGTGAATATGTATTAAAAAATTCACATAATTTAAAAATTCTCCAAAAATTATTTTTTAAAAAATCTTTAAAAATCTCTGTGAAAATATTTTTTAAAAAAATCCACATAATGCAAAATCTCTCCAAAAATACGTTTTAGAAAACCCTCGTCTGTTAAAAACTCTCCATAGATAGTTTTTAGAAAATCCATATCTGTTAAAAACTCTCCAGAAATATTTTTTAGAAAACCTTCGTCTGTTAAAAACTCTTCAAAAATATTTTTTAGAAAAATCTTCTTCTTTAAACATTAAAAAAAAAAAAAAAAAATATATATATATATATATATATATATATATATATATATATATATATATATATATATATATATATATATATATATATATATATATATATATATATATATATATATTTTTTTTTTTTTAATGTTTAAAGAAGAAGATTTTTCTAAAAAATATTTTTGAAGAGTTTTTAACAGACGAAGGTTTTCTAAAAAATATTTCTGGAGAGTTTTTAACAGATATGGATTTTCTAAAAACTATCTATGGAGAGTTTATATATATATATATATATATATATATATATATATATATATATATATATATATGTATATATATATATATATATAAATATATTTATCAAAATCTACGTAATTAAATAACTCTCCAAAATTAATTTTAGTAAATTAAATTCAAATATCTCTCCATCTCTTAAATATCTTTAACAAATCTACAATTTCTAAGAAATATCTAAAAATAATTTTAAAAAAATCAAGTCTTTAAATAACTCCCCAAAAACAAGCTTTTATATAACATCCCCAATAATTTTTTTTGCAAGGTTTGAACTTAACCTTAAATTTCGAATTTTAAAAAACTATTTGTTTTATTTACAATTAACATTTATCTATCTCTGCTAATTTTAACATTCACTTCCTAAATTGTATTTATACATAATTTCAATTTCTATACTAATTTCCATTTCAATTTTCATTTCATTTCAGGTATGTATTCCGCAAATTGTACACTTATTTGTAAGTTTTCTAAAAAAATTCCAAATAAAATCTCAAATTTAAATAAAAATTTTGCAGCACAAACAGAAAGTGTTATTTAATGTTACATCAGTAGCAGCAGCAGCAGCAAAAGAAGTGCTGAGTTATCGAAATAGTTGGTAAACTTTTAAAATAACAAACTTTTTTTGTACATATCTACATATACACGTATATATTTACATGTATATGTACATATGTATATGCAAATATAAAAAATATGGTATTGGCGTGGCTAAACTATTTTTGTGGAGGGTTAAGGTTGTATCAAAAGCTTAGTTGTCGAATTACTGTAATTGAAGGCGCGATTGAACCCAGAGTTTTAATTCGGGTTCCGAAAGATAATATTTTGCTAATTTAAGCCATGAAGAGCGTATGTATATTCTGACTCCGCTTCTAGGGACAAGCTCCACAAAGAGAGGTATATTATATTCTGATACGTAGTCGACAGTGACATTCGACTATAACACGATTTCACCAAAAAAATCTACATCTCCTTATCTCAGACACTCACAATGATTCAAAATTAGTACCATTTAGTACTTTTAAAAAAAATTATGTTACGCATCTGAAGAACCACTTCCAGATACCAGAGGAATTAAGGGATTCCATCTCTATACATCCACCGAATACCAATTTAATATCGTGTAGTACTAAATTTAGTTTAATTTTGTATTTTTTGTACAAATATTTGTCGCATTTCCAAACCCAGTTCAAAATCGCAACATCAGATACCAACCGGCATCTTAATATCGAGTTTAAGAATTTTATCTCAATCCCTTCTATCAAGACCAAATTTAGCTCAACCACTTAGCTCAATTCCAGATACCTGCAAAGACCTTAATACAAGATTTCGGGATTCCAGCTCCATACATTCACCCAATAGCAAATTTAGTATCATTTAGAACTTTTAGTATAATTTTAGTACCCATTGCAAACCTGTTTAAAATTTACGATTTCAGATCTATTCATCCCGTGTCAAATTTAGTTCAATTTTGTACTTCTCCAACAACTATAGTACGCATATTCCCGCCTTCAAATCACAACCTCAGTCATCAACAGTTATCTAAATATCAAATTCCTGAATTTATCTCCATCCCTTCAACCAAGACCAGATTTAGTACCATTTCGTACAATTATAGTACACATTTCCAAAACGACCTCCATTTCTCAATTCCAGATATCAGCAAAGACCTTGATATCAAATTTAGCTCCAGCTCTATCCCAATACCAAATTTAGTACCATTTAGTACTGTTCGTAGAAATATATCACGCATTTTCAAACCACATCGTAATCTCAACACAAAGATCAGTAATCTAAATATCAAATTTCAGAACTTTATTTCTATCCCTTCACTTAATACTAAATATACTACAATTCCGTACTAGTAGATTTTCCCAAAAACCCCTTCATACTTCCAAGCTATACACAAACAGCGACCTTAATACCAAATTTCAGATTTCAAGTACTTTTTGTTCATCCAATACCAAGTTGTACCAAACATGGTACTATTTAGTACTTTTCTAGTACATATTTCCAAAACCTCCTCTTAATCACGAATCAACCACTAACTGGGTCTCCAATACAAAATTTTGTACCAAATCTAGTAATATTTAGTACTTTTTGTGCACATAAGTACAAATTTCGAAAACGTCCGCCATATTCCAATTTTACACTCCGCAAGTAATGTTAATTTCAAATTTCAGGATTCCAACTCCATTCGTTCCTCAAAAATTTTTATTGTACTAAATTTAGTACCGTTTAGTACTTTTCGTATACATGAGTACACACTTCCAAAACTCGACTCTATGTACTACTCAACATTAATTCCAATTCTACATGATACGAAATGGTACCAAATGTAGTACACTTTGCTACTTTTCGTACACTTATGGCGCAAATTTCTAAACACCCTTTGGAACATAAATCATACACTTCATCAGTGAGCCTCAAATAGAAAATGGTACCATATTTAATTTTTTTTTAGTATATTTTGTACCGTTCTAGTACGAATTTCCAAAACCGCAGCCTTATCTGACCCCTTCGAACCAAGAGTTGCCCTCACCCAAAATGTCAAGATTCTAGACTCACCCGATGATTCGTCTGGGCGTTTATGAATCGTTAAGTCAGTCACATTTCTGGCATTTAGGTATGAATAAGACTTTTGATGTCTTCTGGGACCTATAGTAGAATTTGATGATAAATAAATTTGTAGAAAATTTTGTCTCCCTTTTTAAACGGAGTTTTTAACCATATTTTGAAATGCTGATCAAAAAGACCCCTTTGGTCACGGGCTTGGCTGAAATAATTGTCAAAGACTCGTTATACCTAAAATGTAAAGTTTCCCAGGAATCTAAATCTGAATATTCTAAAAATGCCAAAGAGGGACGAACCTTCTTCGTCTATGTAGATTGCTTTGCGTTGTAAACCTTAAAAACGGCGAAACACGTGTCATCTATTTATACCCTACACCACAAGGTGGTCAGGGTATTATGTCTTTGTGCATTTGTTTGTAACAGGCAAAAGGAAACGAGATAGACCCATAGATCCGTTTTATGTTCTGCATAGAATCACATTCTGAGTCGATTTATGCATGTCCGTCCGTCCGTCTGTCCGTCCGACTCTCCATGTATTTTTGTAAACAAAGTATAGTTCGCATTTATTGCCCTATCCAGATGAAATTTTGCACAAATCATTTGTTTGGCCCAAGGACGAACCTTATTGAAATTGGAGATAATCGGTCAAAATTTAGATATAGCTCCCATATATATCTTCGTCCGATTTGCCTTTTATTGTGCACCAAATGTGTAATATCAGCCCGAATTTTATGGAATTTCGCACATACAACCAAATTGGGCCTGAAAATAAGTATGCCAAATTTGATCGAAATCGGTTCAGATATAGCTAAAGCACCCATATATATAGTTCAACCGATTTGTTATTTTTGTCCTCCGCAGCCGTAATATGCACTCGGAAACAACAATATTTGGGGAAATATACCAAATACAGCTCAGAAATACATTTGCTAAATTTTATCGAGATCGGTTCAGATTTGGATATAGCTCCCATATATAACTTTGTCCGATTTACCTTTGATTGTGCACCAAACGTCTAATATTTGCCCAAATGGGATGAAATTTGGCACTGACGACCGAATTGAGTCTAGAAGCTATTATGTTAAATTTGGTGAAGATCGGTTCAGATATAGCTTTAGCTCCCATATATATTATTCATCCGATTTGTTATATTTGTTACACACAGCCGTAATATGCACTCCGTAACAACGATATTTAGGGAAATATATCAAATACAGCTCAGAAATAAAATTTTATCGAGATCGGTTCCGATTTGGATATAGCTTTCATATATCTTTTTTCCGATTTCAAATTAATTGTGCACCAAATGGGCAATACAAGTCCGAATTTAAAAGATATAAATGCTTCGGCATATTTAGTCCTAGTATAGCTCCCATATATATGTCTATCCGATTTCAAATTAATTGTGTACCAAATGAGCAATACAAGTCCGAATTTAAAAGATACAAATGCTTCGGCATATTTAGTCCTTTGAACCTTAAAATATAATGATATGTGTGTATGTGTATGATAGAATTCTCCCATAAAACTTTAAATTGTTATGCGCAGCTCTAGTAAATTAGCAAAGTGGTGTAGGTTATCATAAAGTCGGCCCCGACCGACTTTAAGACTTTCTTTACTGGTTTAAAAATGCCAAAGAGGCATTTTTTTGCGATGTAAACCTTAAAAATGCCGAAACTCGTGTCTTATAGTTTTAGCTTAACTTTCATAACTTTTGACAAACTTGGCTCAAATTCATTGTGGGCAATGCCTTAACTCTCCACGTCCCGGTAACCTATTATATTTGCTACGCCTCTGCTTATGTACCATGAAATGGATTCTATTGATTCAAATTATTATTTCATAAAAATATATGCAAGTATGCATGTGTGTTTTCATTTCTGCAAACATTCATTCATTCTTTCATTCATTTTCTGGTTTTGTCCGTGCTCCCCAACTACTGCTGACCCAGATTTGTTAGTCAACCAAATAATTTGAAATATTTTACA
The DNA here is from genome assembly GCF_030504385.1 of Musca domestica. Classification (NCBI taxonomy): domain Eukaryota; kingdom Metazoa; phylum Arthropoda; class Insecta; order Diptera; family Muscidae; genus Musca; species Musca domestica. The sequence continues at coordinate 943,503 of NW_026712256.1, forward strand.
CTTGTTGTATTGTTTTGAGTTCTTCTTCTTGTTGTTTTTTATGAATTCCACATATATTTTTGTTATTTGTTTTGATTTTCCGAAAAAATTTCCAACGGCTTCTGGATTACTATATTTTTTTTTCTTTTTTTTTAGAAGGGAATGGGTTAGTAATTCCACAGCCACACTTTATATGAAACTATTAACCAAGCCAGTAGGTGGGAACTAAATATGAACTGGATTCATATGGTTTCAAGGGGAATCCATGAGTGTAGATTTACTTAAAACTATTTTTTTTTCTTTATTAAAGTACCCTGTGAAGAGATTTCAAAATTTCGCACTTACACATAAGGCCCCGTAAATAGATTTCGTAAAACATAATAAGGTAAAAAGCAGTAAGTTCGTAGTTCGTTGTCTTAAGTTGAATAGCCTCCACCATTTGGAACGAAATTTTCAAAAAATAAAATCCTTAAAAATTCTGTTAAAATCTTAAAAATAGCGAATATAGCCCTTATATTGGGTCTATATGACGTGGACCTACATAGAGTTATGTTTCAGGTTTCTTATGAAACATTTAAAAATAAAACAGGTTTTTTAAGTTAAATTATTTAATTTATTTCTTCAATTTTTTTAAATTTAATTTTAAATAAAATAACCGACATCAATATATCTGTTCAAGATGTGTACAACAATTGAGAATTTTGTTAAAGAATGTGTAATAATATAGATAATAACAATAATATTCTGGTGGGAGCTAAGTGGGTGAGACTGAAAGAAATTGGGAGCATGAGAGGTTGATAAAGTCTGAAGAGAGAGTGAGAGAGAGAGAGAGAGAGGGAGAAAGAGAACGAGAACGAAAGAGAGCTTAGAATTCAAATTAAACCAGTAAAGAAAGTCTTAACGTCGGGCGGGGCCGACTTTATGATACCCTACACAATTTTGCTAATTAAGTAGAGCTCCACATAACAATTAAAAGTTTTTATGGGAGAATTCAATCATACACGCTATGATTATAATTATAACTTAAAGTTCAAAGGACTAAATATGCCGAAGCATTTGTATCTTTTAAATTCGGAATTGTATTACCCATTTGGTGCACAATTAATTTGAAATCGGATAAAGATATATATGGGAGCTTTATCCAAATCTGAACCGATCTCGATAAAATTAGGCAAAGATATTTCTGAGCTGTATTTGATATATTTCTCTGAATATCGTTGTTATGGAGTGCATATTATGGTTGTGGGTAACAAATGTAACAAATCGGATGAATAATATATATGGAAGCTATAGCTATATCTGTACCGATCTTCACCAAAATTGGCATACTAGCTTCTAGAATCAATTCGGTCGTAAGTGCCAATTCCATCCCATTTGGACAAATATTAGACGTTTGGTGCACAATAAAAGGTAAATCGGATAAAAATATATATGGGAGCTATATCCAAATCGGAACCGATCTCGATAAAATTTAGCAATGTATTTCTGAGCTGTATTTGATATATTTCCCCAAATATTGTTGTTGCATAGTGCATATTACGGCGGCGGTGGACAAAAATAACAAATCGGATGAACAATATATATGGAGGCTATGGCTATATCTGAACCGATTTCGATCAAATTTGGCATACATATTTTCAGGCCTAATTTGGATGTATATGCAAAATTCCATACAATTCGGGCTGATATTACACGTTTGGTGCACAATAAAAAGCAAATCGGACGAAGATATATATGGGAGCCATATTTAAATTTTTACAGTGATAGGCTAATAATAGGTACCTGAATATGACTATAGGCATTGTTTGCTATAAGCCATTACCATATTATAAACGGGTGTAATTTAGCATCTTCATAATACTGTATATGGGAGGTATCGTTATATCGGAGCTATAGGAAGACCTGAACGTGCATAGACATCTGTAGCATCCATTACGAACTTCAAATACCACATCTCAAACAATTTCGGTGAGTATTGTACATAAAATCGTCAAAATACCGAATATAGGGAGGTACTGATATATGGGGCCTATACAAAGACCTGGACCTGCATAAAAATTTTTGTTTCACAGACTTAAGGTCCCTCTTACGAACTCTAAATACGTAATTTGAAACTATGCCGGAGAATAATGACGCTAAAATTGTACCTAAATTCGTCAAAATACCGAATATAGGGAGGTACTGATATATGGAGCCTATACGAAGACCTGGACCTGCATAAAAACATTTTGTTTCACAGACTGTAGTTCCCATTACGAACTCTAAATACGTAATTTCAAACTATTCCGGTGAATAATGACGCTAAAATCATCAAAATACCGAATAATGGAAAGTGCCGTTATAGGGGGTCTATACGTAGACCTGGACCTGCACAGATAATTTTCTGTCATAAACTGCAGTATCTATTACGACCTTCAAAGGCAAAATTTGAAACTATTCCGGTGAATAATGTCGCTAAAATCTTCAAAATACCGAATAATGGAAGGTGCCGTTATAGGGGGTCTATGCGTAGACCTGGACCTGCACAGATAATTTTCTGTCATAGGCTGTAGTATCTATAACGAACTTCAAATTCCAAATTTGAAAGAATTCCGGTGAATAATGTCGCTAAAATCATCAAAATGCCGAATATAGGGAGGTACCGTTATAATGGGGGGCTATACGAAGACGTGGACCTGCACAGATAATTTTCTGTTTTAGGCTGTTGTAATGTCGCTAAAAATCATCAAAATGCCGAATATCCAGAGGTATCGTTATATGGGGGCTATATGAAAACGTGAACCTACATGACCCATTTACGAACTTAACCTGCCTACTGGCAAAAGAAAATGGGTGCAAAATTTTAGCCGGACGTACATCGGTAAATCGACTTAGAATTTTACGCTGATCAAGAATATATATACTTGGGTTGGGTCTGACATGAGTATTTCGAGGAGTTGCAAACGGAATGACAAAGTTAATATACCCTCCATAGAATGGTGTAGGGTATAAAAAAGCTTCAAATGACTTCCTAACCTAATCTTTCTAACGTTTTCTATAGAAAAACAACCTTTTCCAATAGCTCTCCTGAACTCCGAAACTGAGCTTATTCAGAATTCCCACTAAAGATTTTAAGCAATTTCAAAAGAGCTTAGAGTTTAACTCCTCTGCCCTGCTTCCACCTCATGAAAACCCCATTGAGCCTGGGAAAACTACAGAAAATATAAACAAATTTTCCATTTTGAATAACTTGCAGTTGGCTATAACACCATTGGTCGAACTCTGGACAGGCTTACAGTAAAATATTCACAATATTCCGTCCATTCTCAAAAAAAAAAAAAAGAAAAAAAGAACTCAAGCGGAAATCCTCAAGAGCTGGTAATGGGAGGTGGGTGGTAATGGAACAGAAATACAAAACTATCGTTTGTTCCCAACAACTGACATAGACCCCCATGCAGTTCACCCGAGGAGAAAAAAGTGCTTCTACATTTGTTAGCTCGAGGTTTGTGTTTCATTGGTTTTGGTTTCGTTTTTTTGTTTTGTTTTGCTTTTCATCTTTTGAGGCATACCCATTTTCCGCCACAACAACAAAAAGTATGGAATTGTTGCAAAATATACTCCACTTTATATCATTGGCACCGCCATCAAAGCGACGATGCTGGAAAAATTTTCGCCTCAACGCCATGGCAGGGGGCCATCATCCCAGGGTGGTGGTGGTGCCGGTCTTCTCATTGGTGTTGGTATGCTGGATGGGTAACATGGAGAACTTCATGTAAATCTCCAAATAGCAAAGCGCCTGTAACAATTTTTATTTCCCATACCAATTTTATAGTTTTTTCCAGAATTTAGTTCTTTTCGCTGGTTTTTTTGTTGTTGCTACAGTTTTTGATTCACTTCAACCGACCAGTATTGATATTCATTTCGGTGCCACCAACCACATGGCGCACTGTTGCATAAATAAACTGTCCAGCAAATGCCTAGAGGTTAAGAGTTGGAAGGGAATGAAGGTGGTTGTGTTGGAGTTGCAAAATTGTTCGGTCTGTGAGTGTGGTATGGTCCAGACCAAGCATTTACTTGGTTTTATGAATTGTATGAAAGAAAATAACTACTATGGATACAACATTTCAGAGCTTTTAGCTAGGCATAAGGATAATTTTTGATAGATTTAAATCAACCGATTCTTAAAGAAATAAAATTGCCCACAAAAGAGCTCCTACTCACCATAGAGGACTTGCAGGTCTTCTATTCACCATAGAGGACCCGCAGGTCTTCTATCGCCTTTAGAAGACCTGACGGTCTTCTATCGCCTTTAGAAGACCTGAAGGTCTTCTATCGCCTTTAGAAGACCTGAAGGTCTTCTAACGCCTTTAGAAGACCTGAAGGTCTTTAGAAGACCTGTAGGTCTTCTATTCACCATAGAGGACCTGTAGGTCTTCTATTCACCATAGAGGAACTACAGGTCTTCTATTCACCATAGAGGAACTGAAGGTCTTCTATTCACCATTGAGGACCTGTAGGTCTTCTATTCACCATAGAGGACCTGTAGGTCTTCTATTCATCATAGAGGACCTGTAGGTCTTCTATTCATCATAGATGACCTGCAGGTCTTCTATTCGCTATAGAGTACCTGCAGGTCTTCTATGCGCCACAGAGTACCTGCAGGTCTTCTGTTTACCATAGAGGGCCTGCTGGTCTTCTATTCAGCATAGAGGACCTGCAGGTCTTCTATTCACCATAGAGGAACTGCAGGTCTTCTATTCACCATAGAGGAACTGCAGGTCTTCTATTCACCATAGAGGAGCTGTAGGTCTTCTATTCACCATAGAGGAGCTGTAGGTCTTCTATTCACCATAGAGGAGCTGTAGGTCTGCCATTCTCCATAGAGGACCTGTAGGTCTGCCATTCACCATAGAGGACCTAAAGGTCTTCTATTCACCATAGAGGACCGGTAGGTCTTCTATTCACCATAGAGGAGCTGCAGGTCTTCTATCGCCTTTAGAAGATCTGTTAAGACCTTTATTTATTTCTGGCCACATACAAGGCGACCCCTATGGATTGACATGTACAGAATGAAAAGAATAACCTGCAACCAATTTCAAACTGTTGTCATTTCTAAGCCACTCGTCCGACAGGTGTTAAAATTATAAATCTTCGTCCGATATATATAACATGGTCCGATTTACCTTTTATTGTGCACCAAACGTCTAATATTTGCTCAAATGGAATGAAATTTGGCACTTACTACCGAATTGAATCTAGAAGCTAGTATGTCGAATTTGGTGAAGATCGGTTCAGATACAGCTATAGCTCCCATATATATCGTTCATCCGATTTGTTATATTTGTTACTCACAGCCGTAATATGCACTCCGTAACAACGATATTCAGGAAATATATAATATACAGCTCAGGAAAATCTTTGCAAATTTTTTCAAGATCGGTTCAGATTCCCATATATATCAAATGGGCAATACAAGTCCGAATTTAAAAAATACAAATGTTTCGGCATATTTAGTCCTTTTGAACTTTAAATTGTAATTATTATATACCGTGTTTGATTGAATTCCTCCCATAAAAACATTTAAATTGTTATGTGGAGCTGTACCCAAAATATCAAAAGTGGTGTAGGGTATCATAAAGTCGGACCCGCTCGACTTTAAGATCTTCTTCACTGGCTTAGTATGGGTCTTGTCAGGGCCTTGGCCATGCTTCCAAACAATTATCGCCAAAAACTATTATTTCGATTATTTCGTGGATAGAAAACTTTTCGATGGAAGATAATAATTAGAAATATAATATAAGAAACAATTATAAATACTGTAATTTCGTAATACAAAATATTTCCCAAATTATTTTTAATTTCCGAAACACTCCACCACTTTACAATAATAATGTAATTTCCTCAACTGCACTTGTCTTCAAATAGTAAATTTTTTTAATGTGATTTTCACATATCATATTTTCATATATCATAAGAATATACATACATACACACATATATATGCAAGTATGTATTCCATATATAATAAATTCATAAAGGATATACCGGATAATGAATATGAATGAGCAAAAGCAAAATATCGATCCATAACACAGAATATAGAATAACATCAAACATGGTATGAACCAAAAAAAAGCAACAACAGGATTTTTCCTTTCAATCTAATGGATTATTTTAATTAAAAACCCCAGCAAAGGAAATGAGCGAACAATGAGGAAAAAAGAAAGGAACAACAACAAAAGGATATCCCAAAAAGGGAAAATGCTTTTTCACATTGCAACCACATGCAAGGATATCGATATTGATGATTGAAATGTATAAGAGAAAGGGAAAGAGAAAGAGGAAAAACAACTACATAGTTTTCGAAAAAAAACACAAGGATATGAAGTCATAATTTATAACATATTTGTTATTGCTCTTATTGTTGCCGGTCAGCAGGGAAAATCCTAGATACATATGAAAGGTTAATGGCTTTCCAATGCCATTAGAAAATCAGGTGCATTTGGAGTTGATATAGGGCAGTATTTTGTTGATTTTTAATTTTTAATTAAATTGCAGGAAATTAAATGTAAATGTTTTTAGAATGGATAAAATATTTCAAAAATTATATTAAACAAATCATTATATTAAGGAAATTCAAAATATTTCTAACAGAGAAAAATGCCTAATTCATGTCACAGATAAAATACAGAAACCTTTAGATCTTCTAAAGACAATTTTATAGCAAATGGAAGGCCTCGAGGTCTTCTAGGGGAAAGTGAAGGACTCAAGGTCTCCCCAATTGAAGGCCTCAAGGTTCTCTATGAAAAAGTAGAAGACCTTAAGGTCTTCTTCAATAAAAAATAGAAAACCAAGAAGACCTCCAAGTGGCAATAGGAAACCTCCAGGTCTCCTTTAGACACTAGAAGACCTCCAGGTCTCCTTTAGACATAAGAAGACCTCCAGGTCTCCTATAGACACTAGAAGACCTCCAGGCTCCCATAGACACGAGAACACCTCCAGGACTCCAATTGACAATAAGAGACCTCAATGTCTCCTATAGACATTAGAAGACCTCCAGGTCTCTTATAGACACTAGAAGACCTCCAGGACTCCCATGACACTAAAAGGTCCTCAGGACACCTATAGACACTAGAAGACCTCCAGTCTCTTATTGACAATAAGAGACTTCCAGGCCTCCTATAGACACTTGAAGACATCTAGACCCCATAGACACTAGAAGACCTCCAGGTCGCCTATAAACAATAGGAGACCCCCAGACCTTCTATAGACATTAAAAGACCTCTAGATCCCCTATAGACATTAAAAGTCCTCCAATCCCCTATAAGCATTAGGAGACCTCCAGGTCTCCTATAGACAGTAGAAGATCTCAAGGTCTCCTATAGACAGTAGAAGATCTCAAGGTCTCCTATAGACAGTAGAAGATTTAAAGGTCTTTTATAGACATTAAAAGACCTCCATGTCCCCTAAAAACAATGGAAGACCTCAAGGTCTTCTATAGACACTAGAATACCTCCAATACTCCTATGGATACTAGAAGAGCTCCATGTCTCCTATTGAGAATAGGAGACCCTCAGATCTCCTTTAGACATTAAAAGACCTCCAGATCCCCTATAAGCATTAGGAGACCTCCAGGTCTCCTATAGACAGTAGAAGATCTCAAGGTCTCCTATAGATAGTAGAAGATCTAAAGGTCTCTTATAGACATTAAAAGACTTCCATGTTTCCTTGAAACAATGGAAGACCTCAAGGTCTTCTATAGACACTAGAAGACCTCCAAGTCTCCTATGGATACTAGAAGACCTCCATTTCTCCTATTAAGATTGGGAGATCCCCAGATCTCCTTTAGACATTAAAAGACCTCCAGATCCCCTATAAGGATTAGGAGACCTTCAGGTTACCTATAGACAGTAGAAGATCTCAAGGTCTCCTATAGACAGTAGAAGATCTAAAGGTCTCTTATAGACATTAAAAGACCTCCAGGTCCCCTAGAAACAATAGGAGACCTGCAGGTCTGTTATATACAATGAAGAGGTCTTCTATTGTCCATAGAAGACCTTTAGGTCTTCTATTGTTCATGGAAGACTTGGAAGACCTGGAATTCTGCTATTTTTCTTAGAAGATCCCGAGGTATTTTATTGTCCATTGAAGATCCAGAGGTTTTGGTTTCAAATTCCCATAAATGCCACTCGGTGGCATTTCAATGGTCACGCGGGTATTATTTCGTTTATCCACCAAAGACCATCAAATGTGGTCTTTGTGTTGTTTAGTTTTTGTTTGCCTTTTCAGTATTTCCGTCAACTACTTGAAATGACATTCCTTACTTTTGACTGTCTTCGCTTCACCTCCCCCCCTATTCCACCACTAACTTTGTGTTTTTATATGCCACCGAAAAAATTTTGTTATTTCATTTTTGTTTATGTTGTCTGTCAGCTTGTCAATCATTTCTTCATTCGTTTCATTGTTGCTTTTTCTATTACTTCATTCATTCGTTTTATTTCTTATTTTCTTTTCGGGGGAATTTGGAATGATACTTGCTTTTATTATTTCATGTTTCGATGGTCACTATCCCTCTCTCTCTCTGTTCCCCTGTGATTTGTGTCATAACTTTATTGCTATTGTTGGTGGTAACCGAATATGCAGTAACTTCTTCTGTGTGTCTAGTACAACAGCAGGTCATTGATATTTACATCACAGTTACAGAATAAAAGCGAACGAGCGAACCAGCGAGAGAGCGGCGGAGATTGCAAGCAATGTGACATGTAATAGCTTTTATTTGAAGAATTGTTTTCTGTTTTGTCCTGAATACTGGACAATGGCAAAATGAGAAATATTTGTACATGGACTCGATTTTCTTTGTCAGCCAGACAGACAGTCTGGCAGTCAGTCATTCATCATTCGTTCCGTTTCTTTTCATTTTGACATGGATTCTGGTTACATTTATTGCTGATATCTTGGAAGATGGAAACAAAAACGAACTATGAAATAATGGACAAACATTTTGAATCCAGCTCAGGAGGAAGACAAGAACTTATGTTAAGGTTATGAGTACGGATTTGGACCTTAAAAATATTCTCATATTTTCTCTGATTTTCATTTATAACTTAAATTTAATTTTAGAGAGAAGTGATGTTTTTCGTCTATGGAAGTCCTCTATTGAATAGAAGACCTTTGGAAGGTCTTATTTTTAAAGGGGATTTTACAAATCCTGGCAAAGTCTTATGTAAAGCAGAGCTGATTTGCTCGGTTTTATAAAGAGTGAAAAATACTCGTAAGTGGGAGTGCTCGAAATACACCGGTGTTCATCAATGAATCTTGTCCTAATAACAAACCAAACTTTTCTCTTTGTCAGCCGTTAGTCAACAAGGAGAAATTACTCTCCATAATTCTCTGTCTTCTCTCTCTCTCACACACACACTTTTAGAACACCTATGTTGAAGAGTACACATTTTTTGTTTTAGAATGTCTATAAAGGACCTATGAAAATTCCTTTCTCCATAGAAAATCTTCAGGAGAATTCATTCTATTCTTCCGTTTATAGAAACCTTTCGAAATGTCATCTAAAAATATAAATCATTTTGGTTTGGAATTGTTGGGAAGGTCTTCTGCTCAAATGAAGCCTTGGAAAGAGGCTCCAAGTCAATAACAGCTTCTGCAAGCTCTTCTGTCAAATACAAGCCTCCAGAAAGTCTCCTGTTTGCACTTAGCACTGAGAAATGTTTTGTTCCCTAGAAGAACTTTGGAAAACGTATTTAAAAAAATCCTTTGGATGGCATTTTTTACACATAAGCTTTTGTGAAGCTCTTTATTAAAAAAAAAAAAAAAAAAAAAAAAAAAAAAAAAAAACATTGAAATAGGGTCTTCGGTTATGGAAAACTTTTTTAAAGACAGTAGAAAGGTTTCTGCTCAGAGAAGGACTTGTGAAAT
>NW_026712257.1:600000-816328 GCF_030504385.1 Musca domestica
CATATTTCTCTCAACCAGAAACCTTAGTGAATATGGAATTCGTGATTTCGCATAACACTGAATACAAATGTTCGATTTTTTTTGTAATTTTGCCTATACAAATATTTTTATCTGTATTATATGAGGGCATGAAAATGGAATATTTCGATCGACTATACCTCATGTACACTTCAACATTTTCTAAAAATCATCATATATCTCATACAAAGTGAAGGAAGTAGGTGATATAGTCCATACCTGACACGTCGCATTATTTATGTGATATTTATTTATGTCAGATACGAAATGAACAATGTTTGCCCAATACTTCGGAACCTACTCCATAGAGTGTCAACAATTGTGGACAAAATGCAGGTCGCATTTATTATCCGATTGAGATGAAATTTTCCAAACAATGTTTGTTTGACCCAAGGACTAACCATATTGAAATTGGTTAGAATCGGTTGAAATTTAGATATAGCTGCCATATATATCTTCAACCGAATTCGGGTTATATGTTCACCAAATGACCAATATTAATCTAAATGACCTGAATTTTTTGTACATCCGACCGAATTAAATCTAGAAGTAAGTACATCAAATTTTGAGAAAATCGGTTCAGATATAGCTATAGGTCCCATGTATAGGTTTTATTCGGTTTGGTGTTTAAGTCCCTCATATTCGTAATATGCACCCCCACAAAAATGATGTTTGGTATCAGATACAGCCCATAAGACCTCTTCTAAATAGTATCAAGATCGGCTCAGATTTGGATGTAGCTCCAATATATATTTTCAACCGATTTTGGGTTAATTGTGCATCAAATGTTGGTACATCCGACCGAATTCAGTCTAGAAGCAATAGTAATAGAAAATAAAAAATTTGGACAAAAATCGGTTCAGATATAGCCATAGCTTCCATATATATATTTTATCCGATTTGGGGTTTAAAGTCCTTCACATTCGTACTATGCATTCGACTACAATGATATTTGGTACCAGATATCAGATACATCCCAGAAATACCTCTACCAAATGTTATGATCGGTTCAGAGTTTGATATAGCTCCTATATATATCTTCAACCGATTTCGGGATAATTTTGCACCAAATGGCCAATATCAGTCCAAAAATCCTAAATTACATAATAAATAAGTACATCGAAATCGGAGAAAAACGGTTCAGATATAGCTGTAGCTTCCATATAGGTTTTATTCGGTTTGGTGTTTAAGTCCCTCATATTCGTAATATGCACTCGACAACAATGATATTTGGTACTAGATAGAGCCCAGAAATACCTCTGCCAGATTTTAGGAAGATCGGTTTAGATTTGGATATAGTTCCCAAATATATTTTCAACCGATTTCAGGTTTATTGTGCAAATAATGACTAATATCAGCCCAAATGGAGTGAATTTCAGGACGTACGTTTCCATTTGGTGGAACTCGGCTCCGATGTACAATTTTTTTATATAATCCCTCTCGAAGTGATATCATACACTCTATAGCAATGTTATTAAAATGTCTCCGTCAAATTTAGAAAAAATCGATTCAGAATTGGATATACCTCCCCTATATTAGTTCCTTTTGAACCCAAAATATAACTGCTCTAAAGTCAAATGTTGATAGGTGGCGGTATGATCTACTTCAAATAAATTCTTTTGTTACGGGAGCTCTACTAAATAGTGATGTAGGGTATTACATATTCGGCCCGACCCGACTTTTGACTTTTTGTTACTGGTTTATTTAGAAATTATTGCCTACTGGTTGATTGTATCGAATGTTCCTCCCGAACTTGAAGTTTGTAATGAATACTACATCCTAAGACAAAAAATGAGCCATGTAGGTCCACGTCTTCGTATAGCCCCCATATAACGGTACCCCCCGATATTCGGTATTTTGATGATTTTAGCGACATTATTTACCGGAATTGTTTCAAATTTCGCATTTGAAGTTCGTGAAGTTCGATATTACAGCCTATGACAGAAAATTGCCTGTGCATTATAAACAGATTTTTTTCAAGTTTCGCATTTGAATATTGTAATAGCTTGTGACAAAAGTTGCCTATGCAGGTCCACATCGTCGTATAGACTCTAATATACGCCTACATTAGGTATTTTCAAGATTTTAACAGATTTTTAAGGGATTTTATTTTTTTAAAAATTGTTAAATTTGTACCAAATGGTGGAGGGTATTCAAAGTTCGGCCCAGCCGAACTTATAGCTTTTTTACTTGTTTTGTATTAATAGATCTGTCAATTCTCGCTCTCTTGTGTCGAATGTCTCAAAATTCTTTCTCTGTGTAAAATTTTGACGTTTGTTAAGATCGCTTTTCTTAAATTTGGCATTTGGAAATGTCAGTAAAAAAATATTGAAGTTAATTTTCTTCTAAAAATATTAAAACTTTTCTTTTAACCTCCATACATTCATACTCACCATCAGCCATAAAATTAGCATACTTTCCCCCGCAACTAAAACTAACAACAATTAAAAACAAAAAACTCACTTAAGTCCAAAATATACAAAACCCAACAATAATAATAACAACAACAAGGTAGGGTTTATTATTACTTACTTTCCACTCCAGAGAACAAATAGAGTTCCCAGAAGTTTTGCAAAAGAAAAAAAAAAAACATAATTTTTGGACAAAACAACACTTCAAGGTGATTTAAAGGAACAGGAACACTGAATGTCCAATAATAACACACCTACACCTTATGGCTTGATTTCATGGAGAACAGAAAGTGAAAGTGTTTTAATTATTATGGCCTTATGCTTCTTTGGGGGAGCACGGCTAACAGCAACCCTTTTAAGTTTCGCCAAACGAAACAAAAACAAACTCTAAAGTAATTAAACAAAAGTAATTAAGATTACAACTAAAAATTCAAGAAAATAGCCCATGGAGAGGGAGAGAGAGGTACAAGAAATTATTATTTTCTCCCCCCCTCAGAACTAAGTTCAAGAGGAGAAAATATGAAAACTTTTCGCCCCGGATTATTTAGAATTATTACCCAAAATAAAACTTAACTTTTAGCCTTTCATTTGGGAATGTTTTTCTTCAATATTAAGTGGAGGAGTCAATTTCCCGGGGTTTTGTTTTGCTAAATGATCTGCTCATCAATATTCCACGCCAAATTAAGCCATGATATTATGTATAAATCTTGGTATTTTCACCAAGGCAGATTAACTGGGTAATCTTTCAAAAGTTCTGAAAAAACATATTTTATTTACACCTACCCAAAAATGGGAAAATAGACCTGATGATTGTCCTGAAGGTTGGATGAAAGAAAAACTTTATTGGCTGTCAATTGATGTTGGGTCCATGCTTATTGTATTAATCAAACACTACTCACTCATCAGTCCACACACCAGGCCACCATTGTGGTGCTTAAAGTTTTCCCTCCACCGGGAATTGTTGTTGTTGGGTATTTGCCTCGCAAATCCTTTTGGGTTGTCCATATTTGGTTTTGTGTGTGTTATTGCCAAAGTTTCGGCCTAAATATGTTCCATGGAGATTTATTAGCATTCAAGACAGGCATCGTTTTGCCTAATCCCCAACATCTAAAACATGTAATTTTTCATCCACACGTACACAGGTCCATTGAGGTCGTCTTCTTCGAAGGCTACGAGCCTTCTTCCCCCTCAGCGCCATGGCAATCACCTTGAGCATAGATTTCACTTTTGTTTTGATTAAATGAAGCTTAATAATGACAAGGCCACCACCGCCCGCCCACAAATTGTACCCTTTCACTTGGTCATGATACCAAGAAGAGGAACAAGAACAATAATAATAATAACACTAATAATGCGTTAAAGTTAAGGTGTTAGTGAAAAGGGTCGTTTGGCTTTGGGATGGTGGGAAGTAAATAGAATGTTGCACCAAGGCGAATTTTGTGGAATAACTGAAGGGGTGTAGTACTGTTTTCAGAATAAAACTTTGAAAAAAAGTTCTTCAATGTTTAACCAGTAAAGAAAGTCTTAAAGTTGGGCGGGGCCGACTTTATGATACCCTACACCACTTTGCTAATTTAGTAGAGCTCCACATAACAATTAACAGTTTTTATGCACAATTAATCTGAAATCGGATAAAGATATATATGTAAGCTAAAGCTATATCTGAACCGATCTTCACCAAATTTGAAATACTAGCTTCTAGACTCAATTCGGTCGTAGGTGCCAAATTCCATCCCATTTGGACAAATATTAGACGTTTGGTGCACAATAAAATGTAAATCGGACAAAGTTATATATGGAAGCTATATCCAATTCTGAACCGAACTCGATAAAATTTAGCAAAGGTATTTCTGAGCTGTATTTGATACATTTCCCCAAATATTGTTGTTACTGAGTGCATATCACGGCTGCGGAGGACAAAAATAACAAATCGGATGAGCAATATATATGGGAGCTATAGCTATATCCGAACCGATTTCGATCAAATTTGGCATACTTATTTGCAGGCCTAATTTGGTTGTATGTGCAAAATTTCATACTATTCGTGCTGATATTACATGTCTGGTGCACAATAAAAAGCAAATCGGACGAAGATATATATGGGAGCTATATCTAAATTTTGACCGATTATCTCCAATTTCAATAGGGTTCGTCCTTGGGATAGACAAATGATTTGTACAAAATTTCATCTGGATAGGGCAATAAATGCGAATTGTACTTTGTTTACAAAAATACATGGACAGACGAACGGACGGACGGACATGCATAAATCGACTCGGAATATGATTTTATGCAGATCATTAAAAGGAACTATGGGTCTATCTCGTTTGCTTTTGCCTGTTACAAACAAATGCACAATGACATAATACCCTGACCACCTTGTGGTGTAGGGTATAAATATTTATTGTGGCAATATATATACCGGGCCGAGTTTCACCAAATGGTAAAATTTGGTTGAATATGAAGATGTATATCGAAGCTATATAAAATTTTGAACCGATCTCTATAAAACAGATGGATCTGAATCATTATCTGATGCTGATATATATGCTGATATATATGCTGATATATATATATATATATATATATATATATATATATATATATATATATATACATTTTTTTTTTTTTCTTACCCTGTATGTATTTCATCCGATGTGGTGTTTAGGTCCCTCATATTCGCGATATGCACTCCACAACAATAATCTTTGGTACCAGATATCAGATACAGCTTACAAATAAATGTTGTCAAGATCGGCTCAGATTTGGATATAGCTCCCATATATATCTTTAACCGATTTTAGATTTTTTGTTCACCAAATGGCTAATATTAGCCCAATTGGATTACATTTTGGCACTTCCGACGGAATCGAGCCATTCTTGGGTGGCGTATGCTGAGTGCGATCGTGCTGAGTCCTGTTGGAAAGTCCAAGGTCTGCGGCCAAAATGTTTGTGTACCCAAGGCTATAATACATCCTCCAGAGTATTTTCGCTATAATATTCGGCATTATTCTGATGCCACGATCGATTAATACGAGTGGAGAGTGACCATCGGCTGTTATGGCGGCCCACACCATAACCACGGCCGGCGCTTGAGTTCTGGTGGCCAACCGAAGGGGCACAATTTCAGCTGACCTCTTTGGCAAGTAAACACGATGAGTTTGTTATTTTACCTACTGCTGGACGACAAATGTTTTCTCACCCGAAAAATCCAAATTCGGCAGTTCAAAACTTTCGGCCAGGCGAAGCAACCCTTTAGCTCTTTTGAGTCTCTTTTATTTTTGTTGCTGTGTAAGTTCTTGCACTTTTTGGAATTTCAATGGCTTTACCCCGAGCTCATTTTTCAATATTTGCCTAATGTTGTAATATTGCGTTAGGTTCAGCTCACAAACCATTTTCGGTCACTGCGACGTGGGTTTCGATCAAGTCGCTTCTTTACTTTTCGAACCATTTCTGCTGATGTTGCTGTTTTCTTACGTCCACTTCATTGACGTCGGGCTACGCTACCAGTATCACGGTAACGAGACACAAAAGATTTATTCACATTTAAATGCTGGAATGCTTTAACGATAGCCACTTGTGGTTTTCCAGCCAAATCTAAAGAGATCACACTATCACGCTTGAATTCCATCACGAATAAATTTATTTTGTGAGAATTTCTCACCAAAATGCTTTTGTACGCTTGTAAACAATATAAGGAGCTGTCACTGGAATAATTTTAACCACTGTCGGACGAGTGTCTTAGAAATGACAGCAGTCTGAAGTTGGTTGTTGCAGATTTTTCATCTAAACCTGTATAACGATACCTCCCAATATTCGGTATTGGGAGGATTTTAGCTACATTATTTACATTTGTTTCAAATTTCGTATTTGAAGATCTTGATGGGTATCACGTCTTATAAAAAAAAGAATAACTTATGCAGGTCCATGTCTTCGTATAGGCCCCATGAAGAGATTATATCTACTCAGAACTTTGAATGCCAAGTTACACATGATTTGGTTTAAAATTGTGGCGAAAGACATTCAAAATACCGAAAATCAGGAAGTAACGCTATATGGGGGAGCATATTGAAACGTGGGGCCATATCGAAACGAAGTGCTCCATTTTTAATATCAAGCATACTTGCGACAATATAATTGTCTCAGCGAGATTTCAAAGTGATCGAATGCTTCTTTGAATTAATCTCAATTTTTGAGAATCTTACCCCACTGTGCGACGTTCAAACTTGGCACAATGTGTAATTATTATCAAACTTAGATCGCCTGCGAAGATAGTCAATATCGGTTGATTCCTTCTGGTACTTAAAGGTCAAAATGTTTGAAGAAAATAGTCGACCTCACAGATAGAAGAAAGATGATGCGATTTCGGTTTAAGTCCTTCTGTTTCCTCCCCCAACCAATGGGTCAAAATTCTGAATTATCATGCCACTCATAAAATGCGAAATTAGCATCCCATTTTTTTTTCCATACTTGGCACATCACTTTCTCCTATTATATTTATCGACGCAGTATCCTTCCAGTACCTCTCCAGGGTTTGAAATTTTGAATAATTTTAATTCCTATAAAATGCTACTAATTCACTGATGTGTCTTTTGACTTGGCATTCCTTCTGGTACTCTCCTCACAAAGGGTCAACGTGGGATTTGTGGGTCAATCTTGAAGGATCCACACAAAAAAGTGTACATAAATGGTTAAATGCCGAGAGTTTACAACTTTCGGGAAAAATATTGAAAATTAGAAGATATCAGTCGAATCTATTAATTTTCAATATTTTTTCCAATTACCCTTTTTTTTGAATTTATATGCCAATATTAATCTACACGTATAGTCTCGCTGGGACATGAATCATGGTGGCAGGCAACACAAACACTTACTGGCCATAATTGTTGGCGTGCGAAAAGTTGGTAAGGCTTTCCGTGTGTCTGTGTCTGTGTGTTTGTGGTGTCTCCATGGGCGGTTTACCTAATGAGCTGATTTACTGCCCAAGCAATTGGCTTTTATGATGTACACCTTTAAATCTATGTGTGTGTGTATCTCTGTCATCCGTTCTCCTTAAATCCCATGGTTTGTATTTACAGATGGCCAGGACACAAACACCCGGTAACCCGGCTTCGGCCTGCACACATGCATGTGGACATGTGATAAATTGACACGTATATTTATTGTGGCCTAAGGACAAATGCCAAAACTTAGTTAAAGCTAACCATACGTGTACAATTGTGGATAGATTCGATGAGAAGGAAGAAGAGAAGATCATGGAAAAGAAATAGTGTTCTAGAACGTGCCTACTGAGAGAGAGAGAGAGGCTGGGTATTGATGGCCTGCCGAAAACCTATGACCCATGGTGGCTAAGAAAAATTATAAAAAATAAACGATTTGAAAATCCATTTTTCTTTGGTCTGCCAAAGGCTGGCCAATTTTCCATTTCTCTCCTGATTTTCCATTCCCCTCCACACCAGTTTCGTAAACTTTGTCACACACACAACACTTGTTTTACATTTCCGCTTGTGTTTTCTGTTTTTTTGTTTTTGGTATTTAGTTGTCAACCACATAAGTAATCCCTCCACCAAAGCTGGCATAAGCTTGATTTTTTACCACAAAATCCTCTTGAGTCAATGAATGATTGACAAATGAATGACATTGAATTTCGAATGTTTCTCTTGATTTTACATTGGGAGCATGGAGAATGGAGAGGGGAATGAGTAAACCTCTTAAGCCACCACAAAATAAAATTTATTTTGGAAAACGCCTCAATTGTCACATTTGAGGTGTAACTAATCTTTAATTAAACACCCGATTTCATTTGTCAACTCCAATTTACTGCATTTTGTGGGCTTTTGGGGGATTGTGGGGAGTTGGTATGAAATTGGGGTGGTAAGTGGTGAATCAAAACGAATACATTGTATTGGCGTATTGTCATATTTGCGAAAATATACTGCAGTACTATGTCAAACTGTCATTTTGAGTGGAATGTTTTTAAATGGGAAACTATTAAAAATACTGGAATATTGCCTGTATCTCTATATTTACCCAGAAACTCAAGTTTTTTTTTTAATAAAAGAAAGGAAATTTTTTTTTCAAATTAAAATTTGAAATTTTCGTTTCATATTTCGTAGAATTAGTTTAATTTTAATTTCTCTGAATGCCTTAAAAATGTTAATGGCTTTTAAAATCCTCTGAATTTTGATTTTTTTAAAGAAATTTTGAAGCCTTCTTTAAACAATAAATGGGAGTTCTATATTTAAAAGCCTCAAGTCGAAGATATTTTATATTTTTTAAGCCTCTTCGAAAGGTGATAAATCATTTTTACAGCCTTGTTAGCGTTAAGTTGCTAAAGTTTTTTGCTTTAAGCTTTTCAAGAGACCACAAGTCGTGGATTTTTTAATCTTTGAAAGTTACGCAAACATCGCCGAAGAAAGCGAGTTTTGTTAAAGCCTCTCAAAAGACCCTAAATCGTGGATTTCAAAGTCTCTAATCTGATTTTTAAGGAATTTTTAATGATCCCTATTTCTTAAAAGCCTCTAATGTGGATATTTTGAAAACATTTTAAAGACGCCTTAACGTGGAAGAAATTGTGTTTTTAAGGTTCTTTTAGGGTTTGCATTTTTCAAATATTTTAAAGGGCACCAATTGTTATAAGAGTGTTTCTAAATGCCTCCATTAGTGGATTTTTATTTTTTTTTAATTTTTTTTTTTAGTTTTTAGAGAATTTGAGGTCTTTAATTGTGGATTTTTTTAAAGATCTTTTAATTTAAGGTTTATAGAATTTTTACATGCCCTAAGGCGAAGACTCCCAAAAAGCTCTGAGTCTCATCGATCCTGAAATGGAAAACAGCAAAATAGACCCTTTAGTCAGAGTGGTGGATAAAATAGTTGAAAGGTAGAGGTGATGAGAGCCCTTTAATAACTCGCGTTCTTGGATTTACCCTTGATGTGTATAAAACCCTTGGGCTTTTCGTGAATTAACTCCTTGAGGTTTCTTATCCCTTGGGTTCTTCGTAATTTAGCTCCTTAAGCTGTTATAGCCCTCAGCTTCTCTTCCTTATTAACCACTTGAGCTGTCGAAAGCCCTTGGGAATTTATCATCTTGAGATGTTTAAGCCATCGAGTTTCCTTTTTTTGCCACGAGAACTAATCATTCCGTAGAAGCAACTAACTAGGACTCTTTCGACGACCACAGGCGTATAACAAGCTGCAGGAGCCTAAGGACGTACGGTGGACCTACCCAGGTCACCGCTGAAATCGAGGAACACCGCTATCTATGTGTAATCTTAGGCAACCTCAATCAATTAAAAATTAAACAACAATTATTTGTTTAAAATCCATATGAATTGCGTTTTGTACTCTAAGGGCAATTTATAAATTTCTGTGGCAGATCCTAGACCCCGCGAGTATACCTTGGCAAGACGTTTTGCAAAGGTCTTGGGACATTTTTGAAGAGATTTAAAGCCCTTCAAGAGTTATGTCTGGTCTATTTGTAGAAAATTTTTATATCTCTTAATAAGAAGTTTATATGGTGTTCTTTTTAATTATTTTAAAACCCCTTAGAAGTGAGGTAACTCGATTTTTTTAGAAAACTAATTCAAGTCTATCGAAAGGAAACTAATCAACAATTTTTAGGGAATTTTCAGATCATAACAAAGGGCCCTAAATCTTGGGATCTATTGCGAGGATTTTCAAAGTACATTTAGGGCAAAGTCCCCGGTGGATAGTTAAATAAATTTCACAGTTTTGATTTTTTAAAGATTTTTTTAAAGCATGCAAAAGGGCTCTAGAGTCGATTTTTAAAGACTTTTATAAACAATTTTCTACGTCTACCAAAGGCCCGATTTTTAAAGAATTCTCTAATCGTAAGCCTTAATACGTGGATTTTAAATTAATTTTTACACAAATTTTCTAAATCTATCAAAGGCTTTAAAGGGTAGTTTTTATAGAATTTCCTGAGCCAACCCAAGGGCTTAGAGCGAGGATTTTTAATGAATTTTCTTAGTCTAAGCAAGGTCTTAGAGCGTGGATTTTTTCAAAAAAAATTTTAAGTCCAAACAAAGCCGTCGAACGTGAAGAATTTTAAGTCGAAGCAAGGTCTTAGAGCCCAGATTTTTGAAGAGTTTTAGAAACCTGCAAAAATCCAAACCTTTCTTTTTTTAAGTTGTTCAACCCAAGGTTCTACAGCCTGGATATTTTAAAGAATTTTCCAAACCTACTCCAAGCTCAAGTCTACCAAAGGCTCTAAAGCGTGGATTGTTTTTTTAAACTACCTATGACTTCCAAAGTCTAAATAGCGCGTATTTATAAACGAGGTTTTTAATGATTTTCAAAAAAGCCTTAGTAGTGTTTTGCAACGAATTTTTAAAGCCCCTACAGGTCTTAATGATTTTTTAAAGCCTACAAATGTCTTCTAATCGGTTTTTAAGAACTTTTAAACTTTGGGCCTTTGTGCAGGATACATAACCTTTATAGTCTCGATTATTGTGTTGAATATACCTCGAAATATATCTTGAAAACTCTTATATCGTGGAGAGAAGTTTCTACGGCTATCCAATACCCTACAATGTGGATGTTTTAAAGACATTTACAAACCTATTTTAATACTTATTTTTATAAAGAGTTTTCTATACCAGATTTTCAATGTTTTCTATAATTGCATGAATCCTTAAAACCTGGATTTTTAAAAACTTTTTCTAAGCCTTCTCAATGCCTTAGATCGTAGAACCTTTAATACATTTTCAAAGATCTTGGAGCTTGATTTTTTTTTAAGAATTCTTTAGGATTGGATTGGATTTTATAACAAATTATCTATGTCTTCCCCGGACTTTAACGGTTGATTTTTTAAAGATTTTTCAAGGCCTACAAAAAGACATTTCGCGTGGATTTTTTTTTTTTTTAATTATGGTACCCAATGTCTTAGATGGCGTATTTTTTAAAGAATTTTCAAAGCCTACCTAAGGCCTTGGAGCGTAGATTTTTTAAGAATTTTCTGAGTTACCCCAGCCTTCCGCGAGTGGGTATTTTCAAAGAAATCCCTAAGTTAATCTAAGGCCTTAGATTTATTAAATAATTCTTTACCCCACCAAAGACTTTTGAGCGTACATTTTTTTTTTACGAATTTTCTAAGCCTTCACTGGCGTAGACTTTTTGAAAAATTTTAAATATTATTGTCAAAAATTACCAAAGACTCTAATCACTTTTTAATTTGATTTTTTAGATTAAAAACTCCTAACCATGGATTTTTCCAAAATTTATCAAAGGCGAAATTTCTAAATCGTGGATCTTTTAAACAGAAGTATATTCCATTACTTGTTTTTTAAAAACGACATTGTATTTTAGAATCATAGTTTTTATAGAATTTTCTTAGCATGTCAAGGACCATGAAACGTTGTTTTTATTTTTTTTTTTTTAATGAATTTTTTTGGCATACTAAATTTTCTTGAGCTAAAATTTTTATGGAATTTTCTTAGTCCTCAGTCGTATATATTGTTAATATTTAATAATATTTTTCGTGGATATTTTCAGAATTTTTGAAACCTCTCAAAATATACTAAAACTTTAATTTGTAAGATGTATGTGATGATAAATGCTTTTTTTGGGAGAGTTAAATTGTAATGTTATTATACCCTCCACCATACTATGGAGGGTATATTAATTTTGTCATTCCGTTTGTCACTCCTCGAAATATTCATGTCAGACCCAACAAAGTATATATATTCTTGATCAGCGTAAAATTCTAAGACGATTTAGCCATGTCCGTCTGTCTGTCTGTGTGTGTGTGTGTGTCTGTCTGTCTGTCTGTCCGTCTGTCTGTTGTAATCACGCTATCTTTCGATCAAATTGAGATAGAAGGCTAAAATTTTCCACACATGTATTTTTTCCCAGTAGGCAGGTTAAGTTCGTAAATGGGCCATGTAGGTCCAAGTTATCATATAGCCCCCATATAACGGTACCTCCCGATATTCGGTATTTTGATGATTTGGGCGACATTATTCACCGGAATTATTTCAAATTTGACATTTGAAGTTTGTAATGGATGCTACAGCCTAAGACAGAAAATTATCTGTGCAGGTCCACGTCTTCCTGTAGCCCCCATATAACGGTACCCCCCGATATTCGGTTTTTTGGTGATTTTAGCGACATTGTTTACCGGAATCGTTTCAAATTTGGTATTTGAAGTTCGTAATGAATACTACATCCTAAATCAAAAAACGAGCCATGTAGGTCCACGTCTTCATATAGCCCCCATATAACGGTACCCCCCGATATTCGGTATTTTGATGATTTTAGCGAGTTTGTTTACCGGAATTGTTTCAAATTTGGTATTTGAAGTTCGTAATGGATACTTCAGCCCATGCCAGAAAATTGTCTGTGCAGGTCCACGTCTTCGTATAGCCCCCATATAACGGTACCCCCCATATTCGGTATTTTGACGATTTTAGCTACATTATAAACATATTTTTCTTCAAGTTTCGCATTTAAATATTGTAATAATTTATGGCAAAAGTTGCCTATGCAGGCCCACGTCGTCGTATAAGCATTTGGTATTTTTAAGATTTTAACAGAATTTTTAACGGGTTTTATTTTTTGGAAATTGCCAAATTTGTACCAAATGGTGGAGGGTATTAAAAGTTCGGCCCGGCCGAACTTACAGCTTTTTTACTTGTTTTATATCATGACAATATACAAATTATTCAATGTCCCTCAAAGGGTCGTAAATCTTCAATTTTTGAAATATTTTTAAAACACTTAATACATCCCAAATTGTGGAGTTGAAATAAATTTTTACAACTCTTTTAATATTGCTCAAATCCTGAAGCTTTTAATAAATTTTCAATCCCCTCTTAAAGGACTTTAAATTTTTAACTTTTATAATAATTTTTAGCGAGATTTTCATTTCTTCTTTAATAGGAGATTGACGAATTGAATTTTTGAGAATATTTTTTTAAATTGGTCTTTACTAATTTTTTTCAAGTATCTTTAAAATTTTATAGTTATTAATAATTTCTTCTTCCCTCTGTGTTCGCAACAAATGCGTCTCTCTGTAGTCTGTAAGTTTCACAAATTTGTTTTATTAAAACATTTTCATTTTGACATTTGACCCCTAAGAAAACTAAGCTCCCTGAACTGCCTAATAAAGATATACAGTCGCTGTAAAACCATATGGCACCACTAAACACAAATTCAAATGACTGAAACTCCGAATATGAAGAAGTGCCGAGACAAAAACGGAGACAGGAAGCATTGGCAGAATATAAAACACTTACTTAAACATGCATAAAAGTTCCAAAGTATGGCATAAAATAACCATAACACGACAGAACAATGGGCCACATGGAAGAGGGCAGGGAGGCAGGCGGGAAGACAGGCCAGCCTCAAGAACGGCATTGGCTATAGTTTTGCATGAATTGTCCCGGATACCACACTCGCACACACTCAGATCAATATGTAAGGCCGCATGTTTCCGCTGAGAATCTGGTCCATTTATGGGGTTGTTAAAAATATGTTTCTATTGTTTTTTCTTCTTTTTTGTGTGTAATCCCCACACATATAGGCCAATAAGCTGCAACAGGAGTTCGATATATAAAAAAGGGAAACACCACATAAAAAGGACATGCCATGAAATTGTTCAACATTTATTGCCCCAAAAAAGCGGAAAATCCTTAAATTGTTTCGATTTAAGCGCCCTCCTTTTTATAGAGCTTTAACAATCGGCAGGTGTTGGTGTTTGCTTTGCCTGAGTTATCTTTCGTTTACTTCCAATATCTGCTTAGTTTTTGTTTCTTTGAAATTCTTCTTGAAGTTCATTTGGAAGGGATGTCATTCAAAACGAAATGAAAACAACATTAACACAAATTTTTCGCACCTTTTTAACGTTTGATTTGTGGCTGGGTTTTTGTGTTCCCTTTCCTTCCGACTTTTTCTTCTTATTTTTTGTTGGTGTTGAAGGGAAGGGAGATTCGTTTAGTTTGAAGATACCACAACTGACTTATGTGGCAATAATATGCTATGCGATTTAAAGGTAGGGTGGCGAAAGATAGCGGTGATAATTGTGGAGTATGTCTAGGTGTGTGATAGCTTTTGTTTTAGATTGGTTGGGACAACACAGGGAAACAAAAGCTGAGGCCGAAACGCATTTTTGCCAAAATGAAAAATATCGGCCAAAGACCCTTAGGCGTGGATTTTTTAAAGAATTTTTCAAGCCTACCAAAGACTTTTAGGCGTGGATTTTTTAAAGATTTTTTCAAGCCTACCAAAGACCCTTAGTCGTGGATTTTTTAAAGAATTTTTCAAGCCTACCAAAGACCCTATAGGCGTGGATTTTTAATGAATTTTTCAAGCCTACCAAAGGCCCTTAGGCGTGGATTTTTAATGAATGCAAGCCTACCAAAGACCCTTAGGCGTGGATTTTTTTAAAAAAATTGTTCAATCCTACCAACGACCTTTAGGCGTGGATTTTTTAAAATAATTTTTCAAGCCTACCAAAGACCCTTAGGCGTGGATTTTTTTAAAGAATTTTTTAAGGCTTACCAAAGACCCTTGAGCGTGGATTTTTTAAAGAATTTTTTAAGGCTTACCAAAGACCCTAGCGCGTGGATTTTTTAAAGAATTTTTTAAGACTTACCAAAGACCCTTGGGCCTGGATTTTTTAAAGAATTTTTTAAGGCTTACCAAAGACCCTTAGGCGTGGATTTTTTAAAGAATTTTTGAAGCCTACCAAAGACCCTTAGGCGTGGATTTTTTAAAGAATTTTTGAAGCCTACCAAAGACCCTTAGGCGTGGATTTTTTAAAGAATTTTTTAAAGCTTACCAAAGACCCTTAGGCGTGGATTTTTTTAAAGAATTTTTCAAGACTAGCAACGGCCCTTAGGCGTGGATTTTTTAAAGAATTTTTCAAGACTAGCAACGGCCCTTAGGCGTGGATTTTTTAAAGAATTTTTCAAGACTAGCAACGGCCCTTAGGCGTGGATTTTTTAAAGAATTTTTCAAGACTAGCAACGGCCCTTAGTCGTGGATTTTTTAAAGAATTTTTCAAGACTAGCAACGGCCCTTAGGCGTGGATTTTTTAAAGAATTTTTCAAGACTAGCAACGGCCCTTAGGCGTGGATTTTTTAAAGAATTTTTCAAGACTAGCAACGGCCCTTAGGCGTGGATTTTTTTAAAGAATTTTTCAAGACTAGCAACGGCCCTTAGGCGTGGATTTTTTAAAGAATTTTTCAAGACTAGCAACGGCCCTTAGGCGTGGATTTTTTAAAGAATTTTTCAAGACTAGCAACGGCCCTTAGGCGTGGATTTTTTAAAGAATTTTTCAAGCCTACTAAAGACCCTTAGGCGTGGATTTTTTTAAAGAATTTTTCAAGACTACCAAAGGCCCTTAGGCCTGGATTTTTTAAAGAATTTTTTAAGGCTTATCAATGACCCTAAGGCGTGGATTTTTTTTAAAGATTTTTTCAAGCCTACCAAAGACCCTTAGGCGTGGATTTTTTAAAGAATTTTTTAAGGCTTACCAAAGACCCTTAGGCGTGGATTTTTTAAAGAATTTTTTAAGGCTTACCAAAGACCCTTAGGCGTGGATTTTTTAAAGAATTTTTTAAGGCTTACCAAAGACCCTTAGGCGTGGATTTTTTTAAAGAATTTTTCAAGGCTTACCAAAGACCCTTAGGCGTGGATTTTTTAAAGAATTTTTCAAGCCAACCATAGACCCTTAGGCGTGGATTTTTTTAAAGAATTTTTCAAGGCTTACCAAAGACCCTTAGGCGTGGATTTTTTTAAAGAATTTTTCAAGCCAACCATAGACCCTTAGGCGTGGATTTTTTTAAAGAATTTTTCAAGGCTTACCAAAGACCCTTAGGCGTGGATTTTTTTAAAGAATTTTTCAAGGCTTACCAAAGACCCTTAGGCGTGGATTTTTTAAAGAATTTTTCAAGGCTTACCAAAGACCCTTAGGCGTGGATTTTTTAAAGAATTTTTCAAGCCAACCATAGACCCTTAGGCGTGGATTTTTTTAAAGAATTTTTTAAGGCTTACCAAAGACCCTTAGGCGTGGATTTTTTAAAGAATTTTTTAAGGCTTACCAAAGACCCTTAGGCGTGGATTTTTTAAAGAATTTTTTAAGGCTTACCAAAGACCCTTAGGCGTGGATTTTTTAAAGAATTTTTTAATGCTTACCAAAGACCCCTAGGCGTGGATTTTTTAAAGAATTTTTTAAGCCTACCAAAGACCCTTAGGCGCGGTTGTTTTTAAAGAATTTTTTAAGGCTTGCCAAAGACCCCTAGGCGTGGATTTTTTAAAGAATTTTTTAAGGCTTGCCAAAGACCCCTAGGCGTGGATTTTTTAAAGAATTTTTTAAGGCTTGCCAAAGACCCCTAGGCGTGGATTTTTTAAAGAATTTTTTAAGGCTTGCCAAAGACCCCTAGGCGTGGATTTTTTAAAGAATTTTTTAAGGCTTGCCAAAGACCCCTAGGCGTGGATTTTTTAAAGAATTTTTTAAGGCTTGCCAAAGACCCCTAGGCGTGGATTTTTTAAAGAATTTTTTAAGGCTTGCCAAAGACCCCTAGGCGTGGATTTTTTAAAGAATTTTTTAAGGCTTGCCAAAGACCCCTAGGCGTGGATTTTTTAAAGAATTTTTTAAGGCTTGCCAAAGACCCCTAGGCGTGGATTTTTTAAAGAATTTTTTAAGGCTTGCCAAAGACCCCTAGGCGTGGATTTTTTAAAGAATTTTTTAAGGCTTGCCAAAGACCCCTAGGCGTGGATTTTTTAAAGAATTTTTTAAGGCTTGCCAAAGACCCCTAGGCGTGGATTTTTTAAAGAATTTTTTAAGGCTTGCCAAAGACCCCTAGGCGTGGATTTTTTAAAGAATTTTTTAAGGCTTGCCAAAGACCCCTAGGCGTGGATTTTTTAAAGAATTTTTTAAGGCTACCCAATAACAAATCTTTGTCTACAAGTCTCTTTGTAGAAACTCCAAAATTTTCGTACTCCTGTGTTGATTTTTTCTCCGGCGATAAGCAATCTCTTAAACTATTTGAGTTATCCTTGTTTTTTAACCGCATCTCTTTTGGAGTCAGCACGTAAAATAACAGACAACGTCAGACTAAGTAGCAGCAGCATCAGCAATGCCATGGACTATCAGGTTTTCCTTTTTCCCCTGTGTGTGTGTGTGTGTGCGCTGCGTGTCCTTTCAACAAATACGTGCAGCTTGTCTGACAATGTTACTGGGAAAGATGTCTTTGCAGTTTTTTTTGGGTAGAAAATAGCGGTAAGATAAAGTCAAGACTTATCTGGAGTTAAAGCTTAAATGGAAACGGAAAAAAATCTCCCCTCTTCATTTTGCACCCTTCTCTGTTACGGAAATTGCAAAGAGAATGAAAACGGAAAATTTAAACTGCCATTTAAATTGCAATTCCAATTTCTGTTTCCGCTTTAAGATTATCAAGCCGATCGAATATATGTTGCCCTGATAGTCTTGTGGCATTGTGGCACTCCACGAAATGAGAAAATAAAACTTAAGATTTCCCCCCAATAATAGTTTGTGCATTTGTTGCTGTTGTAGTTGTAGCTGGTGTTGATGTTTTAGCCTGGCAAAAGGTGTTAAGTAGGTGAAAACTGCGATAGATAAAGTTCGCAAAGGATTCTCTTAAATCCTTGGTGAGGTTGTTCGTTTTTTTTATGCTATTATTTTTCCTGCCTCTTTCATCTTCTTTACTTATTTCCTCTCTCTCTCTCTCTCTCTCTCTCTCTCTCTTTCACCCCTCGATTCCGGGCAAACATCTTTTGTTTCTGGGGAAAAAGTTTTCCACACACACACACTTTCTATCTGCATGGCTGCTAGGTGGCAAATGCAGACGCCTTGTTACAACAGCCATACATCATCCAAAAACGGCTTACCATTCACCTCGAATCCTCGTATCCTTGTTGCATTGTTGCTTCATCGCACACACACACACTCTCACACCGTCTCACCTATAAGCCTACCACAAGTCTGTGGCAATGAAGCCAAAGACATTTGGCGTAGCCATGGCAGAAACCTTCAGGTGGATTTTCTTATTAAATAACACTTTTTTAAAACAATGGTAATGCATTACCGTCATTCCCAAAAGCAGGATATTCGTGTAGACATACGCAAAGTTCAACAAAGTGTAGGGAGGAGGAGGGAGCAGTCTGACTGTCTGTTCATCTGTTAAACTTATTTTAAAGTTGAAATATAAATTAAAAAAATTGTCACTCGAAATAACTGGGCATATGGATTTCCCCTCTTCTCTCTCTCTCTCTTTCTTTCTCCCGTTGATTATCCTTTGATGTTCAATATTGTTTGTTTGTTTGTTTTCATTTTGGGCCATGGATATCCCTGGCACAGAGCTGGATTAAACAACAATAACAATAATAAAATTTAATTTATTCTTAGAATTTCCATCAGCTGTCACCAGAGCTTGCTATTCCTGTGTTTATTTTAATTTCAATTCGATTTCTGTTATCTTCGTGACATCACCCCCACCCTCTTTCAACACTAGTTGTTGTTCTTGTTTTTCTCGATGTGAAGTGTTGTTGTTGTTATTTTTGTTGACGCATATGGAACCGAAATGTTGTTGGCTAACTAGAAATAATTGTTTTGTTATTAATTTTGGAATATTTTCTGGAAATATTGAAATTATTTGCATTTATGGAGAACACGGAGAGTTTCGAGCTTTAGTGATTATTTTCAGAGCTGTGGTGATTGCTATTTTTAGAAAACATATTTTCAAGCATAATCGAAGATCTTATCTAGGATTTTTAAGGACTATTTCTTTCAAGGACAAACAGAGCTTAAGCCGTGCTTTTTTAAAAAAATATTTTATTAAGGATTAGCAAGGCTGGGTTTTTGAAAGAAATTCTATCAAGGACAACAAGAAATATAGTTTTGGATTTTGATGATTTTTTCAGGAAAAACAGGGTACTAATGGTGTTTTTTTGAAGCCAGCATTTTAAAAAAAACATTTTCAAGGACCAATAGTGATATAATTTAAAAATTTTTAAATATATATTTTTTTTCAAATACCAATGGGGCTATAATCCAAAGGATATTTTCTTTAAGTCCTTTAAGCGGGTATTTTGTAAAGAATTTCTCAAGCCTACCACAGGCCTCAAAGCGTGACTTTTTTAAGAATTCTTCAAGTCTACCAAACACCACTAGGCGTGATTTTTTTAAAGAATTCTTCAAGCTTACCAAAGACCCTTAGGCGTGGATTTTTCAAAGAATTTTTGAATCCTAACAAACACCCAAAGCTTAAATTTTTTAAGGAATTTCCGACGCCTAACAAGGACCTCAAAGCGTGGAATTTTTAATTAATTTTTTTAAGACCACAAAGCGTGAATTTTTAAAATAATTGTTTTAAGACCACAAAGATTGGATTTTTTAAAGATTTTTTAAGACCACAAAGCTCGAATTTTTTAAAAGACATTTTTAAGCCTAACCAATACCACAAAGCGTGGACTCTCTTTTAAAGAAATTTTTAAGCCTACCCAAGACCACAAAGCGTGGATTTTTTTTAAGAAATTTTTAAGCCTACCCAAGACCACAAAGCGTGGATTTTTTAAAGAAATTTTTAAACCTACCCAAGACCACAAAGCGTGGATTTTTTTAAAGTAATTTTTAAGCCTACCCAAGACCACAAAGCGTGGATTTTTTTAAAGAAATTTTTAAGCCTACCCAAGACCACAAAGCGTGGATTTTTTTAAAGAAATTTTTAAGCCTACCCAAGACCACAAAGCGTGGATTTTTTTAAAGAAATTTTTAAACCTACCCAAGACCACAAAGCGTGGATTTTTTTAAAGAAATTTTTAAGCCTACCCAAGACCACAAAGCGTGGATTTTTTTAAAGAAATTTTTAAGCCTACCCAAGACCACAAAGCGTGGATTTTTTTAAAGAAATTTTTAAACCTACCCAAGACCACAAAGCGTGGATTTTTTTAAAGAAATTTTTAAGCCTACCCAAGACCACAAAGCGTGGATTTTTTTAAAGAAATTTTGAAGCCTACCCAAGACCACAAAGCGTGGATTTTTTTAAAGAAATTTTTAGGCCTACCCAAGACCACAAAGCGTGGATTTTTTTAAAGAAATTTTTAAGCCTACCCAAGACCACAAAGCGTGGATTTTTTTAAAGAAATTTTATAAGCCTACCCAAGACCACAAAGCGTGGATTTTTTTAAAGAAATTTTTAAGCCTACCCAAGACCACAAAGCGTGGATTTTTTTAAAGAAATTTTTAAGCCTGCCCAAGACCACAAAGCGTGGATTTTTTTAAAGACATTTTTCAAGTCTAAACATATACCCTTAGGGTTTCATTTTTCAAAGATTTTTTCAAGTCTAACAGAGACCCTTAGGGTTTCATTTTTTAAAGATTTTTTCAAGTCTAACAGAGACCCTTAGGGTTTCATTTTTTAAAGATTTTTTCAATCTAACAGAGACCCTTAGGGTTTCATTTTTTAAAGATTTTTTCAAGTCTAACAGAGACCCTTAGGGTTTCATTTTTTAAAGATTTTTTCAAGTCTAACAGAGACCCTTAGGGTTTCATTTTTTAAAGATTTTTTCAAGTCCAACGTGGATTTTATCAAGAATTTGTTTAAGACCACAAATCGTGGATATTATTAAAGACATTTTTAAGCCTATCCCAGACCACAAAGCGTGGATTTATTTAAAGAAATTTGTAACCCAATTTAAGGATTAATAATGGTCCAGGTTTGATTGTGAAATTAAGGATTGCTAATGCATTTTTTCATCTCAGAACGCTTTTAACCCGCCAATGGTGACGCACTGGTCTGTGAGACCGGTTGTGTTAAAAAATTCGTATAACTCTTTTCACCGTTATTCGTTTTTGTTGCGATTTCGAGTAGCTGTAGCTAAGTACATCCCCCACCGTCAGTTCATGACGAAACTGCTTAGTGAACACAAGTTCGTGTATTTTTGTTCTACCCTTGTGTGTGAGACCGTGAGTCACCGTTTGTGTAAGTAAAATAATCAAGAATTATTTTTTTACTATTCGCGTTTTTATTAAGTTTATTATAATTTGTTGCTGTTTTATTGTAAATATATGTGTACTTGTGTGTTTACATGTGTATGTATGTATGTGTTTTATAATATAAATTTTTTTACAGCATGTCTTATGAAAGCTTCCAGCGTCAGCTTGAAGATCTTCTACAAGAAACAATATTTGATTTTTTTTTTTTGGAAGGATACCAATTTTGTTCATTTTATAAAAGTTCCTATTGTCGAAAGACTAATTAACATTATTTTCTTGAATTAATATGTGATTTTTTTATTTTTTCTTAATTTTAAAAAATGAATTGCTAAAACATTGTTATTTTTAATGCTCTATTTAAAAATGAAATAAAAGAGCTTAAAATGATTAAATATCTTTATTTTATTGTCAAAGTGGATAAATAATAAAAAAAAAATATTAACTATTAGTCATACGTTTCGAAAAAACTTCAGTTGAAAACCCCGGTGCATGAGACCGGCGTCACCATTAATCAAAGTCAAATTAGCGTCACCATTGGCGGGTTAAGGACTAATTTTTGAAGAATATTTTTTCAATGGCCATAATTCGTGTCAAAGGTGACCAAGCCGAACAAATCTAATTTTTTTTTTAAATTGATGCCATTTCAGACATTTTTTGCTTTCATTCAATAAAATTAAAAAAAAATATTAAAAATTATGGCGTTTGACTTTGATGCATTTTTTTTATCTCACCCTGTATAGCAAACTTATTTTCCAATCTTTATTCTCTTATCAAATTTCAAGTTTTTAATTCTCGCCGTTCACATAATACCAAATGCTATCATTTCAGACGTTTAGTATCATTTTAGAACTTTTCGTAATCCTTAAGTTCGAATTTGAAAAAAACCTTTGGTACATCTATTCTGCACTCCATTAGTAACTCTCATTTCAAATTTCAGAATTCTAGCTCAATCCATTTGTCCAATACAAATTATTCAAATTTAAGTACATTTTAGCACTTTAGTAAACTTTAAGTACGAGTTTATCACACGCCTACGCACCAAGACTACACCTCGTGCAAAATTTGAGGATTCTAGCTTGATGAATATATTTAAGCCGTGCTATAGTCGCAAATTAAAAAAAAATACATTTTATCTCTTGTCATGATTTTTCAAAGTTTTTTTTTGTCAAGAAAAGTTACAGCCGTGGATTTTTCAAAATATATTTTTCTTAAGTCGATTTATGGTCGTGGATTTTTTTAAAATATTTATTTTGAAATATTTAATTGACCTTCTGTCGTTGATTTGCATTTGAAATTTGCATTTCAAATTCAAGCCATGATTTTAGTTTTTTTTTCTCAAGCCGAACAAAGGGTGCGTATTCAATTTAAATTAAATTGATTTATATCCATAATACATTTTATTTCAAACCTTATTTATAGAAGATATATGTTGAGAACAATAATATCCTTTTTGTTTTTTTTTTTATATCATTACCCTACCAGCCTCCAGTCACCTTCAATTTCCCCTCCAAATAAATACAAAAAAAAAAATCTAAATCTAATCTACTGCCGTCTGATTGACATTTATTTGAATCATATTAATGTCATTCATATTTCATCATTTTTTATTTGACATACGAACGGATGCTTGAGTTATCACCACATCACTCCCGCCCCATACCCATCTCTCCAACTCAATCTAAGAATTACAACATCCTTGTGACAAATAAAAACATATTATCCTCGATGTCATAAACCGTAGCGTGTTGAAAACAAAAGGCAATAGCTTTATGTGTTTCTCATTTTCTCTCTCTCTCTCTCTTTCGCTCCCCCATCACCACTACCCGACCATCATTCGTCATTCAGTTCATAATCGTCACACTGTATTTAGTTAAAAATCATTCAAACCTACATATGTCACTTGTCACTTTCGTAAATAGACTCCTCTCGACGAGAGAGGAACTGGCTCATTGAGGATGACTGACTGACTGATTCACTGACAGACTAGCTACCTAAAAAAATTATGATTCGATTTGACTTTCTTGTTTGCGTTGAGTATCGTCGATATCTATGCTGGGAATCTCTAGGCGAAAGTCTTCATAAAACAATGAAATTTATTCATATCTACGGATGTCACACATACAAACACACACATGCAAACGTATGTACGTGTGTCTTGAAATATGCATATATTATTGATATAGCTAGGAGAGTTGTTTGTTTGAAACGTAGGTATTTTGTATTAGGTTGTATTTTTTTTTTAATATTTAAAAATATTTTTTTTCAAGACCATCTATAGCCGTGGATTTTTAAAAAATATTTTTTTGCAAGACCATCTACAGGCATGGATTTTTTAAAAATATTTTTTTTCAAGACCATCTATAGGCGTGGATTTTTAAAAAATATTATTTTCAAGACCATCTATAGGCGTGGATTTTTAGAAAATATTGTTTTCAACACCATCTATAGGCGTGGATTTTTTAAAAATATTTTTTTCAAGACCATCTATAGGCGTGGATTTTTAGAAAATATTGTTTTCAACACCATCTATAGGCGTGGATTTTTAAAAAATATTTTTTTCAAGACCATCTATAGGCGTGGATTTTTAAAAATATTTTTTTTTCAAGACTTGGATTTTTAAAAATATTTTTTTTCAAGACCATCTATAGGCTAATATTTTTAAAAATATTTTTTTCAAGACCATCTATAGGCGTGGATTTTAAAAATATTTTTTTTGCAAGATCATCTATAAGCGTGGATTTTTAAAGTTCTTTTTTTCAAGACCATCTATAGGGGTGAATTTTTAAAAATATGTTTTTTTTTCAAGATCATCTATAGGCGTGGATTTTTAAAAATATTTGTTTTTAAGTCTATCTAGAGGCGTGAGTTTTTTAAAAAATATTTTTTAAGTCCATCTAAAGGCGTGGATGTTTTAAAAATATTTTTTCCAGGTCCATCTATAGGCGTATATTTTTTAAGACCATCTATAAGCGTAAATTTTTTAAAAATATTTGTATTCAAGGCGTGGATTTTTAAAAATATTTTTTTAAGACCATCTAGAGACGTAATTTTTTTTAAAAATATTTGTATTCTAGGCGTGGATTTTTAAAAACATTTGTTTTAAGTCTATCTAGAGGCGTAAGTTTTTTAAAAATATTTGTTTTTAAGTCTATCTGGAGGCGTGAATTTTTTAAAAACCTTTTTTCAAGGCGTGGATTTTTAAAAATATTTGTTTTTAAGTCTATCTAGAGGCGTAAGTTTTTTAAAAATATTTGTTTTTAAGTCTATCTAGAGGCGTAAGTTTTTTAAAAATATTTGTTTTTAAGTCTATCTGGAGGCGTGAATTCTTTAAAAACCTTTTTTCAAGGCGTGGATTTTTAAAAATATTTGTTTTTAAGTCTATCTAGAGGCGAGAATTTTTTAAAAATATTTGTATTTAAGTCTATCCAGAGGCGAAATTTTTTTAAAAATATTTGTTTTCAAGGCGTGGATTTTTAAAACTATTTGTTTTTAAGTCTATCTAAAGGCGAGAATTTTTTAAAAATATTTGTATTTAAGTCTATCCAGAGGCGAAATTTTTTTAAAAATATTTGTTTTCAAGGCGTGGATTTTTAAAACTATTTGTTTTTAAGTCTATCTAGAGGCGAGAATTTTTTAAAAATATTTGTTTTCAAGGCGTGGATTTTTAAAAATATTTGTTTTTAAGTCTATCTAGAGGCTTGAAATTTTTAAAAATATTTTTTTAAGTCTATCTAGAGGTGTGAATTTTTTAAAAATATTTTTTTAAAGTCCAAAATATATGCCTAAATTTTTAAAAATATTTTTTTTCATCGATCGGATTGGACTTTTAAAAATACTATTTTTAAGTCCATCTATGTGCGTGGATTGTTAAAAAAAATTTTTTTTCAAGACTATCTATCGGCGTGGATTTTTAAAAATATTTTTTTTTCAAGACCATCTATAGGCGTGGATTTTTTAAAGTATTTTTTCTATTCCATCTATAGGCGTGGATTTTTAAAAATATTTTTTTTTCAAGACCATCTATAGGCGTGGATTTTTTAAAATTTTTTTTTTAAATATTTTTTTCAAGACCATCTATAGGCGTGGATTTTTAAAAATATTTTTTTTCTAGGCCATCTATAGGCCTGGATTTTTTAAAATATTTTTTTTTTTCTAGGCCATCTATAGGCGTTGATTTTTTAAAAATATTTTTTTATAGTCCAAAATATAGACCTGGATTTTAAAAAATATTTTTTTCAAGTCCATGTAGAGGCGTGGATTTTTTAAAAATATTTTTTTCTAGGTCATCTATAGGCCTGGATTTTTTAAAATATTTTTTTTCAAGACCATCTATAGGCGTTGATTTTTTAAAAATATTTTTTTATAGTCCAAAATATAGACGTGGATTTTAAAAAATATTTTTTTCAAGTCCATGTAGAGGCGTGGATTTTTTAAAAATATTTTTTTCAAGTCCATCTAGAGGCGTGGATTTTTTAAAAATATTTTTTTCAAGTCCATGTAGAGGCGTGGATTTTTTAAAAATATTTTTTTCAAGTCCATCTAGAGGCGTGGATTTTTTAAAAATATTTTTTTCAAATCCATGTAGAGGCGTGGATTTTTTAAAAAAAATTTTTTCAAGTCCATCTGGATTTTTAAAAATATTTTTTTCAAGTCCATCTGGATTTTTAAAAATATTTTTTTCAAGTCCATCTGGATTTTTAAAAATATTTTTTTCAAGTCCATCTAGAGGCGTGGGTCTTTTAAAAATATTTTTTTCAAGTCCATCTGGATTTTTAAAAATATTTTTTTCAAGTCCATCTGGATTTTTAAAAATATTTTTTTCAAGTCCATCTAGAGGCGTGGGTTTTTTAAAAATATTTTTTTCAAGTCCATCTAGAGGGGTGGATTTTTAAAAATATTTTTTTTAAGACCATCTATAGGCGTGGATTTTTAAAAATATTTTTTGCAAGTCTATCCCTAGGCGTGGATTTTTAAAAATATTTTTTTTCAATTCATCTGTAAGCTTAGGTTTTTAAAAATATTTGTTTTTAAATCTATCTAGAGGCGTAAATTTTTTAAAAACATTTTTTTTAAGTCCAAAATATAGATCTGGGTTTTAAAAAAATATTTTTTCAAGTCCATCTGTAGGGGTGGATTTTTTAAAAATATTTTTTTAAGTCCATCTAAAGGCGTGGATTTTTTAAAAACACTTTTTTATGTCCATCTAAAGGCGTGGATTTTTTAAAAACATTTTTTTAAGTCCATCTAAAGGCGTGGATTTTTTTAAAAACACTTTTTTAAGTCCATCTAAAGGCGTGGATTTTTTAAAAACACTTTTTGAAGTCCATCTAAAGGCGTGGATTTTTTAAAACCACTTTTTTAAGTCCATCTAAAGGCGTGGATTTTTTAAAAACACTTTTTTAAGTCCATCTAAAGGCGTGGATTTTTTAAAAACACTTTTTAAAGTCCATCTAAAGGCTTGGATTTTTTAAAAGCACTTGTTTAAATCCATCTAAAGGTGTGGTTGTCTTAAAAATATTTTTTAAGTCAATCTATAGGCGTGGATTGTTAAAAATATTTTTTAAGTCAATCTAAAGGCGTGATTGTCTTAAAAATATTTTTTAAGTCAATCTAAAGGCGTGATTGTCTTAAAAATATTTTTTTCAAGTCCATCTATAGGCGTGGTTGTGTTAAAAATATTTTTTTCAAGACCATCTATAGGCGAGTATTTTTAAAAATATTTTTTTTCAAGACCATCTATAGGCGTGGATTTTTAAAAATATTTTTTGTCAAGACCATCTATTGGCGTGGATTTTTAACCACTACATAAATACAAGGTGAGATAAAAAACTTCTATCGCCGTGCATTTTTGGAAATATTTTTTTAAGTTTATCTCTAGGTGTTGATTTTTAAAATATTTTTTTCAAGTTCATCTACAGGCGAGGATTTTTTAAAAATATTTTTTTTTAATTCCTGGATTTTTATAGACCTTGTATTTTTAAAAATATTTTTTTAAGATGGAAAATGGGAGTGTATTTAAAAAAAACATTTTTAAGTCGAAATTTTTTAAACCCTATACATTCTAATAAATCTTATCCCTTTACCGTAACCTCATATTCACATAGCTTCTTCTTGTGTATGTGCCACAAGCTATTCATGGCATGGTATTCCCAAAGGAGCAACGTCTTTCTCTCTCTTAAATACATCATCGAATAAAATTCTTGCAAAGCCTTCGACGCATCCCCCATTCCCGCCCACTCGTAACATGTTTTATTATTCGAAATTTAGATTTGTATTAGATTACGTTTTTCTTGTTAACTCGCATTCGATTCTGCAAAGCTATTGGCAGAATCGGATAAAAATACGAAATGAAACGAAATACAAACATAAAGTCACATGCAATTTAATACCAATATATTTTTGCACATCACAAAGTACATTTTACATTATTATTTTATGTTCTTCATATTTTTATATGAACAAAAAAAAAAAAAAAAAAGAAAAGCTCTCCCAAAAAGAATTTGTTTTACATTTTATGCCGAGTTTTTTTTTTCTCTGTATTATGTCCTACTTTCCTCCATATGCACCATCACCATTTTTTTCTTTTTTTTTTTTTGCTTTGCTCCACCACTGGTCATTGATAACGAGGCCATAACCCCTCATTGCCAATCAATTTAATGATGATGTGTACGTGTCTCTCTCCCTTGGCACTCTCAATGTTATTTGAAACCATCCAATTTTTTGGGTCTAAATTAGGAAAGATGTACATCATTTTTTTGTTTTTTGGTGGTGTGCATAAAACTGTAAGTACACGTTCGTGATATTTCAGCTCATATTTATATGAGATGAATGTGAAAATAGTTTGAGAAATAAGTGGCGAAAAATAATACAATTTGTAATTTGAGATGCTGATGAAGAAATTTAAAGTGTGCATTTTGTTGTGAAATATTGAGGGGGGGGGGCTTAAGTCAGCTGTTCAGAATTCATTAATATAATTATGTAATTTAAAATGAACAAGTAAAAAAGCAGTAAGTTCGGCCGGGCCGAACTTTGAATACCCTCCACCATTTGGAACGAATTAAGAAATTTTCCGAAAAATTAAATATATTAAAAATTCTGAATATTGGAAGGTGTCGATAAAAAAAATCTATTTCTGGGGGTAAAGTACTCACAATGTGGATTTTCAGACAATTCCATTGAGAAATGTGGCTAAAATCATCAAAATACCGAATATCGGGTGTACCTTCATATGGGGGCTAGACGATATCGTGGACATATATAAACAATTCTCTTTCAGGGGGTAAAATACCCACAAGGAACTTCTTGTGTCGAAGTTCAGACAATTCCGCTGAAAAATGTGGCTGGAATCATCAAAATACCAAATATCGGGGGTAGCGTTATATGAGGGCTATACGATATCTTGAACCTATATAGACAATTCTCCTACAAGGGGTAAAGTGCTCACAAGGACCTCCTTGTGTAGAATTTCAGACAATACCCTTTAAAAATGTGCCTAAAATCATCAAAATATCGAATATCGGGGGGTACCGTTATATGGAGGCTATACGATATCGTGGACCGATATTGCCCATCTTCAAGCTTGACCAGACTTCGTCATTTCTAAGCCACTCTTCCGACAGCTGTTAGAATTATTCCAGTGACACCTCATTATATTGTTTACAAGCGTACAAAAGAATTTTGGTGAGAATTTTCCAGAAAAAAAGTTATTCGTGATGGAATTCAAACGCGATAGTGTGATTTCTTTATATTTGACTGGAAATCCACAAGTGGCTATCGTTAGAGCACTTCAGCATTAAATCTTTTTGTGTCTTGTACCATCGCTCGTTACCGTGATACTGGTAGCGTAGCCCGACGTCAAGGAAGTGGACGGAAGAAAACAGCAACATCAGCAGAAATGGTTTTAAAAGTAAAGAAGCGACTTAATCGAAACCCGCGTCGCAGTGGCGGAAAAATAGCTCGTGATCTGAACATATCACAATATTCCATTCGGTCACTGAAATTCCAAAAATTCAATAACATACACCGCAACAGAAAAAAATATACTCAAAAGAGCTTCGGTTGGTCGAAAGTGGTGAACTGCCGAATTTGGTTTTCTCCGATGAGAAAACATTCGTTGTCCAGCAGTTTGTAAATAAACAAAATGATCGTGTTTACTTGCCAAAGAGGTCAGCTGAAAATGTGCACCTTCGGTTGCCACCAGAACCCAAGCGCCGGTCATGGTGATGGTGTGAGCCGCCATAACAGCCGGTGGTCGCTCTTCGCTCGTATTAATCGACTGTGTCATCAGAATAAATGCCGAATATTATCGCGAAAATATTCTGGAGGGTGTATTAAAGCCTTGGACACACAAACATTTAGGCCGCAGACCTTGGACATTCTAACAGGAATCAGCACCATTGCACTCAGCACGCTCCAACCATGTATGGTTACGAAATGGGGTTCCCCGCTTCAATTCCAGCGCATAATTGCCACCAAAATCTATCGTGTCCAGAGTATTTTAGAAAGCAAGGTTGGCACAAAATAATACCAAAGTGTCAGTCGCTTCGCCGGGAATGTGCCAAAATACCGCAGAGCAACATTCAAGCTGCTTGCGACTTTTTCATTGGCCGTTTGAAGGACATAATTTGTGCCAAAGGTGACCAATTCGAACAAATCTAAACTATTCCGACATTTTTTGCTTTCATTCAATAAATTTTAAAAAATAATGTAAAAATTATGGCATTTTATTTTGTTGCAGTTTTTCTTTTATCTTACCCTGTACCCCCCTTGGGTACAAATCCGTTTTGGTTGATGTTTTGAAATAATTTTATACAGTCCTAAAATATTTTACCTTTCGTTTTCGATCTGTAGCATTTGTCCTATATTTACGTCCTCTGTCGTGCTGACAGTTATTCCAAATAAATTCACACAGAAGTTATGGTCCATTTTACCCGATTTCATCCAAAATGCTAGGGTTTCACCCGGTTGTAAACTCTAACATCTTTTTGAAATTCCGCGTCGATTGATCTATAAATGTGGCCTGTAGAGCAACTGCAAAATCAGAAAATATTTATGTTTTGTTCTGTTTTTGATCTCAGCCCTATTTTCATACAAAATTTCGTGATGATAGGACCATAATTAAGACCTGTAGCGTGTTTACAAATTTCCATGGCCAGACGGACACACATAGTTAGATCTACTTAGGTCGGCGATATAGGATCCAATTGACCAATATTTCGAGGTGTTACAATTTTTTTGGCCCAATCAGAAGTATACCCCATTAACAGTTACGGTGTGAGACACAAGTTAAGTTCGAACAGAGGGGGCGGTTATATGGGATCTGAAGCAAATAGTAGATTTTGTGTCCAATGTCATTCTTCTATTATGAACATTATGACCTCTAATTTCCATTTTAACAATTTATAAAAAATGACGTTTTGAGATAAAAATTAGAGTATCTAGTTTTTATTTTTTTTAAATTTTTTTTGTCTTTCTCTATAAAAATATTTCAACAACTTCAAAAAAAAAAAGAAATACAAAGTCATGTTTTTCAAGCGTAAATAAAATACTTGTCCTCCCTCCTTGCATTTTTGTTATTCAATTCAAATAACTTTGTTACAAAAACTACAAAAGAAGAAAAAGAACAAAAAGACAGAATAACAACAACAACAATAGTAGAAATTACAAACATTATTTGTTCTTATTGAATTTAACACTTTCTCTGACAAATTTGCAGAGCATTGACCACTTAAGCAGAACTCGTGATCAACTTTTGCCTGCAAAGTGTTTTAAATTCTTTTGAAAATTTCATAGAGTTTTTCTTCAATTTTTCTGCTGCTTCTTCTTCATCTTCTGGAGAGCGGAGCGACTCGGCAAAAAAATTGACTACGGAACTAAAGTAAACTTTTTGACGCATTTCAAACGAAACTTGCCAAACGAAAAACACGAATCGCCGGCAACAGCAACAATTCACTGCTTAAGTTACCTTCAAAACGAGTTTTACCTCCCCAAGTCCCTCTGCACTTGGCTGGCATTTGGTGAGCTATTGAATTGTTATTCTTGTTGTTGTTGTTGCACGCTTGTTCAGTCGTCTATTGAATTTTCTAAATATATAGTTTTGCAACTATTGCCCGATAATATTGTTGTCTGAAAATTATATGGCGCTCAAAAATATGCTGTTCGTCGTCGTAGTCTTTCCGTGGAAAACATGTTCGCCAGCCAGCCAGCCAATACAGCGAAAAACAAGTGTAACGGTTTACCAAGCCCCTAGTCTTCCTTGCTGTCTGCCTGCCACATAAGCCAGCGTGGAGGACAGGCAAGTAAACTTGGGGAAAAGTTTTCCATAAAAAAGTCTCAATTTTAAGTGAATATTTTCTATTACCTTGCCGGGCGAACAAAAGAAGGAACAATGACTTCATTGTCGTCCACTTTACCCCCTTTATCAAGGTGAGGGGGCCTGTTTTCTTAAAATTAAGTTTTCTCTTTTTCGACATTAAATTTAAACTCAATTTCTGGTACATTAACAATGACCTTTGAACTGTTGAACTATTTCCCACACAAACAGATAATTGCTATAATTTATATAAATGCGCGTGTGTGTGTGTAATTGTATATATGTGTGTTTGAGTGGGTGTGCGTGTGTGTGATTTTCTTGTTCTAATATTCAAAGCATTTTCTGCTTCAACAAATCTATGAATTTCATATTCCACTTCACAAAGCATCATCAGCTGCCATCTCGCATGGGAGAGAGCGAGAGGAAGTCTTGAGGGCATTGATGAGCTACATATGAGTGGTTGTGTGTGTGTGTGTGTGCGTATGTGTGGGTGAAAGTGCACCTGCCACAAATTCAGATGTCTTGTTATTCGGGTCAAAAGACTTGGCAAAAGGTAATCGCTTGTAAAAGAAAATTTGAGGTCAAGATTGAGTTTTCACTAATCAAAAACATACACGCAAATTTTGTGTTTAACAAGATTTCAGCTCTCGGGGGAATTTTAATAAAAAAGAATTAATTGTATTTTTAAAAACTGAACACAGTTTTAAGGACTATCAGTGATTTTTAGTTAATCAAGAGGGATCCATTTTAGGATTGTTTTTTTAAAGGCCTAAAAACTTCAATTTTTAAGGATTTTTCCGGAGAAGTAAAAAGCAGTACCAAATATTTAAGGTCCACAAACGGAAATTTTTAGGGAATATTTAAATTCCGTATTTCTAGGATCAATAAATGTTTCAAAAAACGTTGTTTTTGAAGAAACTTATCCCACAAACAAGGATTCTCGAGAAAAAAAATTTAGGATCCACAGACGAGGATTTTTAAGAATATTTTTAGGATTCACAAGCATTATTATTTCAAGCAATATTTAATGGTTTACAAAGGCTATTTAAAGAAGATATTTACAATTCACGAAAAGGATTTTTAATATTGTTTTGGGTCCACAAAAAAATTTTAGGATCCACAAAAGTTGGCGTTTAGGAATATGTTAATAATCCACAAAAGTTGATTTTCAAGGAATATTTTAGGATCTACAATCGAAGATTTCTACGGTAAATTTTTATAATACACAGACCGACTTTTTAAGTAATTTTAAAGGATCCATAATCGAGGAGAGATATTTTTTGAATCAAAAAACGTGTTTTTAGTGAATACAGGGTGAGATGAAAAAACTGCAACCAACTTCAGACTGCTGTCATTTCTAAGCCACTCGTCCGACAGCTGTTAAAATTATTCCAGTGACAGCTCATTATATTCTTTACAAGCGTACAAAAGCATTTTGGTGAGAATTTTCCTGAAAAAAAGTTATTCGTGATTGAATTCAAGCGTGATAGTGTGATTTCTTTATACTTGGCTGGAAAACCACAAGTGGCTATCGTTAGAGCACTCCAGCATTTATATGAAATGTTAAGGGGAATGTTTTTAGAATGCTGAAACAAGAAAGTGTAAAGAAGCATCCAGGAGAGTGAATTGTTAAGGACTCACGAGGAAGAAAGTGTGATGTTTTACGAATTTTTAAAGGTAACCACTTAGCAATAAAAGTGAAAATTGAAAATGAAAAATGTTCAGGGACTTTCTGATTCATAATGGTGTTTTTAGGTA
The DNA here is from genome assembly GCF_030504385.1 of Musca domestica. NCBI lineage: Eukaryota > Metazoa > Arthropoda > Insecta > Diptera > Muscidae > Musca > Musca domestica. The sequence goes on from NW_026712257.1 coordinate 633,479, forward strand.
TATTTTTGTAGAGACTCTGTATGCATTTTTTGAGTTTCTTGTTTTTAGTTTGAGTTTTTATAAATATTTTTTCAAGGACTCTAAGTATGGCAAGCGTGGATTTTTTTATAAATATTTTTTCAAGGACTCTAAGTATGGCAAGCGTGGATTTTTTTATAAATATTTTTTCAAGGACTCTAAGAATGGCAAGCGTGGATTTTTTTATAAATATTTTTTCAAGGACTCTAAGTATGGCAAGCGTGGATTTTTTTATAAATATTTTTTCAAGGACTCTAAGTATGGCAAGCGTGGATTTTTTTATAAATATTTTTTCAAGGACTCTAAGTATGGCAAGCGTGGATTTTTTATAAATATTTTTTCAAGGACTCCAAGGATAGATATCTTGGATTTTTTAATCATTTTTTTCCAAGGACTCTAATATGACAAGCGTGGATTTTTTATAAATATTTTTTCAAGGACTCTAAGGTTAGCAAGCTTGGATTCTTTATAAGTATTTTTTCAAGGACTCTAAGTATGGCAAGCGTGGATTTTTTACAAAATTTTTTTCAATGACTATAAGTATGGGAATCGTGGATTTTTTTAAAATATCTTTATGAGGTCTCTGAGGATGGCTGAAGTGGATCTTAATAACAATTGGTCATAGGTAAATTTTTTTAAAAATACTTTAAAGCCACCTTTGACAAATATTGATCAAAATCCACTTAAGGCATTCCAACTCTTTATGAAGAAAACGTGCATTTTGTATAAAAAAGATTTTTAAGGTCTCTCGGAATATTTAATTTTTAACGACTTTAGGAATATCAAACGTGAATTTTTATGAATATTTGTTTCAATGACTCTCCAGGCAAAAAATGTGTTTTTTTTTATAAATATTTGTTAGGAGCTCTCCAAGCACAAATTAGATTTTTTAAGATATTTTTATACCCTGCAATATTTTGTGATGGGGGTATTATAAGTTTGATTGTTCCAAAAAGTTTATAACAACCCGAAATATTGGTCCTCGGTCATATCTCGACGAGCTGAGTCGATGTAGCTATGTGTGTCCGTCTGACCAGGTTAATTTCTAATCACGCTACGGTTAGAAAGTATGCTCCGATGGAGAAAAGGTTCAGGTCAGAATAGAAGATATTAAAATGTTTAGGTGTTAAAATAGACCAAAAACAGATAAATTTGCTGATATTGCAGTTGGTTTAGAGGTGACCATTATATATATATAGACCATTTTTCCCGGAATTTTGCCTCAGAGGGTAAAGTAATGCTGGAGCCAACTATTAAATATTTAGGCCCTGTTTTTGTTTCAATAAATAAAAGTACGATAGTGAATGCCAAAGAAAAATACTAGTTTAAATGAATTTTTGAATATATATTTTAAGTTTTTTGAGGTTAATTGAAAATGCTATAGCTCCCATATAATCATAAACAATAAATTGGAACGATTTTTCGCTCTCCCTATACAAAAGCAAATCCTTAAACTTGTCATAAATTTAAAATTAAATTTCCGCAAAACATTATTTTAAGTTTAGCCGGATATATATTTTGTTATATTAAAAAATAAGCCATTACTTAGCTTGAAATCACGTTTCAAACCTTCATAGGACTGATAATATTTAAAACATTCTTCTCTGTTAACATTTTTCGAAAAATCTTAAACAAATCATATTTCCTCGAATAACAATGAATGTGCATTTTTCATCCAAATCATCAACACTTTGTCCTCCAAATGACAACAACTTCCCCTTTGTGTCAATTACAATTACACAAATATCACACACACCCATGTATTCCACAAAATCCCTGCCTTTACCAACAACACAATTGAAGTTGTAAACAGCTGGTTGGTGTGCCGCAAAGGCAACTCTATTTCTCGGCTCTCCAACTCCAACATGTTTAAAACTTTAAACGGAAGTAATATTAATTCCCGACAACAACTACATTGTGCCAACACACAGCTATTTCCGCTCACCTGTCGCATAACATCTAACAAGTATGAACACCGTGTCATGGGGGGAGAGAACAGGGGGTGGGTAAATGAGCTTCACACCGTGTATGTGTGTTTGTGCCCGGCATAACTGTAACATTTTTGACGCGTGTTTTGTGGTAGGTTGTTGCGGTTGTGTGGTTGCACACAGTAACAACAACAATGACACTCAACCACACTATCAACATCATTTCAAACCAGCAACAACAATCCCTTGCACACAGCATAACACAGACGAAAACACACACTCTCCTCCACAACCCAATCGCTCTCAACAATCTTGAATGAAGAAACCCACAACAACAACGACAATGATGATGATTATGATGTTCGTGCTCTCACTGTGTCCTACACGCTTCGGGTTGCTTCGTTTTGTCGGAGTAGCCGCCTCTTTGGGTGACAAACACACTCAACCATACATGGTGGAAGTTCGTTTGCCAACCAGCAAACAACCGAAGCTGTTGTTTTTTTCCTTCTATTCGCCCTTCGTCTTGGCTCCCAGGTTCGTGTGCAATTCCAGGGTTCGACTATATCCCTCGTTGTTCATTGTTGTGCTGATGCTATTTGCTTGGCTGTGCCTGGCAGCCGCCACTGTGTGTGTGTGAGTGCGGCATGTAACGATGATGACTGGCTACCATGAAATTAGTTATGTTAAGGATTCTGCTTGAAACGGTTGTCCTTTTGAGGAAGCGCTCAGTGGTGTCTGTTGTTAACGCTGTAATAAAATAATAACTAAAAGTGAACGACAAAGATTTTGAAAAAATATGTGAATTTGATTTTTGTAACGGCATTTTAAAGAAAAAATAAAAAATACATGTCGTGATTATTATTAAAATTATTATTAATTATTAAAAATAAATTAAAAAATAATAATTAATTTTTTTGTGTAAAGAAAAATAAAGAGTTTAATAAAAATACTTAAATCCCGAATGATCTTGTGCAAATTACAATTTTGAAATTCCTTCCAAGTGAAGTGTTGTGTGGTGCGTATGTGTTTGTTTCTTTTGCCAAATATTGATCATACGCTCCAGTGTCCATCGAACAAAAGAGCTGGTATTTTGTTGAAAGGATCGTGTAAATAAATGTAAGCAGTTTCAATTAATAAAATAAAATTAAATTAAAAGTAAAGTGAAATATCAGTGCAAAATTTAAATGATTTTCATTATCGTATTTGAATTTGGTAGTTGTATTTTCTGGGAAACGGCTATGCCACGCTTTTTTAGAAGGGATTCGAGGATCCCATTTGTAATTCGCAACATTTCAATTTTGATTTCAGAATTTCATTTGTAATTCGTAACATTTTCAATGCAATTCAAGATTTTCATTTGTAACAATTCTTTTTTAATTCGAATTACTTTATGTGAAATTCGAATTAGAAATTAAAGTACAGGTATTTCAACGAAATGGTTTAAATTTCAAGTGGAATAGTTCAAATTACCAAATTAAAATTTCAAATGCAGCGTGAAGTATAAAATTACAAATGAAATTCTCGATTTATAATTTAAATTTTACGAATAAAAATGGAATTATTAAATTATACATGAACTGTTACGACTTACAACAAATTTTTTATAATTACGTCTGATAGACATTCAAAACTAGATATAGGATAAGTACAGATCTTATTGTGGATATCTTTTATATTCTCCTGATTTTTTTTAACCCCTTAAAAATCATGTGAAAATTGCAGGAGTATTTAATATCGGACGTACACCTTCGACAGTTTTTAAATAAACAGGTAAAAAATATCGGTCGACTGATGTATACCGTCAGCCAATGTACGATTATTTAAAAATATTTTTACATCTGTTATGAATTTTCATACTGTGGGAGTGGGTTTTGAATGAATAGGTCAATATTGTCCATTTCATGTCGGACCTAAATAAATATGATATAAATATTATTATGAATATATAATAAAATCAAACATTTATATCCAATTTATGGGAAATCATAAATTCCATATTCATCTCAGGTTTCTGGCAAGCGAGATATATTTAGATATAGCAAGTTGTAAAGAATCGCTGAGTTGTTTCGCAATTTATGACAGATAAAAGTATTGAAAATGTGTCCTGTTGTAGGTGAGGTACCAGAAGGGGTTCGCAGATATATCATCAGATGAATGTTTGTATGTGTGAAGTTTGAAAAGAGTTGGATCTTTTTTGTTTTTCGAATTCTCGAACCCTATGTAGAGCAGGTAGAAAAAGAAATGGTCCGGTCTCAACCATCTTTATAACAGATCTTCTGTTGATGGAAATATTTTAGATGGACCATGTCTGGAAGGGAATCGGATGTTGATTTCGCTTTTTATGAGCTTCATGGATTTTCAAAATTTTGAGAGTATGTGAGGGAGGTACCAGAAGAAGCGGACGGATATTGTCAATTTTCGCATCAGACCTAGCACTGACGAAAATATTAGTTTATGCAAAGTTGGACCAAAATCGGATTATCGTTTTTCTTTCTGTGCAAAAAATGTGTATTTTTTGAAAATGTTGACCATTTGTGGGGGAGATACCAGAAGGAGTTTACCGATATATTCCATCTTAACGCCAGACCTTGGGTTAATATAAATATTAGTATGTGTGAATTTTGAAGACAATCGGACTCTTTTTTTGAGAGTTTTATGAGAGTTTTACTTATTTAAAATTTTAACACCTTGTGGGGGAGGTACCAGAAGGAGTGGGCCGATATTGTCCATTTTCACACCTGACCTAGCACTGACGAAAATATTAGGATTTGCAAATTTGAAGCGAAATTGGATTATCGTTTTTCTTTCTATGCAAAAAATGTGTATTTTTTTTTAAATTTTGACCATTTGTGGGGGAGATACCAGAAGGGGTTTACCGATATATTCCATCTTAACACCATACCTTGGGTTAATATAAATATTAGGATGTGTGAATTTTGAAGACAATCGGACTCTTTTTTTTTTTTGAGAGTTTTTCTTATTTAAAATTTTAACCCCTTGTGGGGGAGGTACCAGAGGGAGTGGGCCGATATTGTCCATTTTCACACCTGACCTAGCACTGACGAAAATATTAGTATGTGCAAAGTTGGAGCAAAATCGGATTACCCTTTTACTTTCTGTGAAAAAAATTTTTTTTTTTTGAAAATTTCGACCTTTTGTTGGGGAGGAGTGGTGCCGACTACTGGCAAAAAAACATTGTTTTAATAAAACTACAAATTTATGAAATTTATTAAAAAGTTATTAAAACTTTATTTATTATTGCAAAAACTATACAAAATTTCGAATCTGAATAAATTAACTTTGCAATAATTGAAAAGTTCCACTCAGAATGGTGAGTGATTAAAAACGCGAAAACCCTAAAAGTGCCGACTATTGGTACACTTACCCTATAAAAGGAAAGACAAAAGTGAGGGGAACGCTATATTCCCTCTTCACACCAGACCTTGGGTTAAGAAAAATGTTCGGATTTGTGTAATTTAGAATTTATAAGAGTTATAATTACTCAAAAATTTTGACCCATTGTGCAGAGGTACATGTTAGAGTGGGCCTGTATTGCCCATTTTCGCATTATCCTTTCTCTTTCTATGCAGTAAAATATTTTTTCAAAATTTCGACCTTTTGTAGTCCGAACTCGATGTAAGTTTGATAATAATATTACGATGTACAAATTTTGAAGCAAATCGGATACTCCCTTCGAAAGTTATTGTGCACACCAGCCAGACAGACGGACGGACATCTCTAGATCAACTCCAAATGTCGTGAAACGAATTTGGTCCTATAAGACATAGGGTCAAAAACTGTTATTTCGATGAGCCACGTTTTGGCCGTATCAAATGATATATACCCTCTCTAGCAATATGGCTGAGGATATAATTATACAAAAATAAGTATTTCAAACAAAGCGGAAGTGGATACTCCACTTTCCTTCATATGTAAGAGGTCTACGTTGGATTTCAGTCTACCAATTCAGCTATTTCCTCAAAAAAATTGAGAATATATATAAATCCTAAATAATTCTTAAGTGAAAAGAGTGAAAAATGTATCAAAAACAATTTCAATGCCTATATGCATTATTTTCGATACTAATCCTATTTCAGACAAAATAATAGTATTGCTTGGTTTTAAATATATTTAAGGGCGTAGTCAAAAATGTTAACCAAGTTTACCTTAAAATAAAATTTTAAAAGGTAAGCTGGGTCAAATTTATGCTGGTGGATTTTTTCAGGCAAAATTTCTATATATCGAGAAGCCTTTTTGGCTGATACAATGTTGTCAATGTCATAAAGGGAGCACCTGCGGATCAAAAATATTTCTGGTTGAATGCAAATGTTGGTATTTTTGTATAGAAGTTATAATCTATTAAAGCTTCTTGTCTAATCCGCAGCTTTATTTTTTATAGAATTCCACGTAGATCTTTACATTTTTGTGACATGTGTACCCATGCATAATAAGGGAACATTTTTTTTCCATTTCATTCCTAGGAAGTTGTGAGATCAAAACAATAAATAATAGGCTTCTTTGCTGACGCTAACCCTGACTCAATTTTACTCTAGTAAAAATAACCTCACACTTCTAATCGACCGTAAAACCAAGTAAGGTTGACAATTCACTTGTTATGACTATTTCTACCAAGTCAAACAGTTTCTAATAATTTATTAAATTATTATCAAACACTTTGGAATTCAAAATTTCCATGAAATTGTCTTCCATTACAATTCAATTATTTGCTTTAATTGTTGCTATGAATTTTTAATATTTCAATGAATTTTTCGATTAATTTGCTTTGCCCAAATGAGCATAACTAATTACAGCTAACAATAGCTTCTGGACATATCAAAGAACAGTGACAACCGCTTATTTGCTGTCGAAATAAATATTTGCAAATATTGTGATTTTGGGAAAATTTAAATTTAAAGAAAATTAACTTAATTTTTGATAAAGTTGCATGAAAGTTATTATGTAATTGGTGAAATTTTGACAAACAATGAAATTAAAAAATTTAATAAAAATGTAGTCTATATTGTCCACCTACTAACTCGTTCTATGTTTGTTTGTTAGGTTTGAAAATAGTACCACGAAATTTGTTTGTGTTTTGGTGCACGCATTTCACTCTGTATGAAATCTAAGATTTTACCAAATGTCGTGGAGGAGATGAATGGTTTATCTTTAATCATCAAACCTTCTATTTTGACCTTATTCTTAATCCCGTGAGAATGGGGCCATAATTGCGATATATAGCTTAATGTAAAATTAACATGAACATACGGACGGATGGAAACACATAGCTAAATAAACCTGTTCGGCGAGATAGGAAGATCGATATGTAACGACATTGGTCTGGGATCAATATTTTAAGGCGTTACAAAATTTTTAGCCATAATACCCCCAACCGAACAATATGACCCAAATTATCTTTGAAAAATCAGTTGGTCTTAAAAAAAACCTTTAAAAAATATCCACCATTTGTTGGTCTTAAAAAATACTGTCTAAGAATCCACAAGTTTATCTGAGATGCTTTGAAAAAAAAAAAATATTCTTTAAGAATTTTCGATTCCCACATCGCTATCTTTTACCCTCAGCCATATGGTTATAGAGGGTATATATCATTTAATACGGCCAAAATGTGCCTTATCAAAATAACGGTTTAGATCCTAGATTTCTTTGGACCAAATCCGTTTCCAGACATTTGGAGTCGATGTAGGGGCGTCTGTATGTTTGTTGCGCACGATAAATCCAAACTTGGTACATCACAATATTATTGTCAAATTTAGATCGAGTTCGGAGATTAGCAATACCAGTCCATTCCTTCTGGTACCTCCCATACAAAAGATCAACTTTTCCAAAGAAAATTATTTTTTCAGAGAAAGAAAAAGGATCATTCGATTTTGTAGAAACTTTACAAGTTCCAATATTTTTGTCGCAGCTAGGTCTGGTGCAAAATTGAAAAATATCGGCCTACTCTAACAAGTACCTCCCCCCCAACATTAAAATTTTGTATAATTATTACTGCTATAAAATGTGAAATGAGAATCCGATTATCGATTAAATTTCGCACATCGCAATATTTCTACCAACATAAGATCAGGTGTGAAGGGAAATATATTGGACCACTCCATGTGGTACCTCCCCCACAAAAGTTCTACATTTTTGAATAATTATAATTCCGAAAAAATGTGAAATAAGAGTCCGATTGTCTTCAAATTTCACACATCTCAATATTTTTGTCACTGCTGGGGTAGGTGTGGAAATGGACAATATCGGCCCACTCTATCAAGTACCCTCCTCCCCCCCCTAAAAGCGAAAAAGCATTCCATTTTCTTTAATTTCCACATATCCCAATGTATTTACAAACGAAATATCTGGTGTACCTGCCTCACAAAGAGTCACAATTTAATCAGTAATTATATCTCTCATAGCTTGCTTTTCCATAAATATATCTCAATCAGAGATCTCCTTCCCACTCCTTGTAGTACCTCCCCCATAAAGTGTCAACAGTTTGAAAACTCATAACGCTAGGCTGAGAGTGTGCATCTGTTTTTGTCTTTAATCACTTTGTTTTTAATCACACATTTAAAAATCTAGCATAGATGGTTATTGAAAATTTTCCAAAGTTATACCTAATATATGGACCGAAGTGGTATATTTCAGAAAAAATATTCAGTCTTAGGGTCTCGAGGATTCCTTATAAATGTTATTTTTTGCTGAATAAATGTAACGTTTTCATGGGTTGGAAATTCAGTAAATCCAAATTTGTAGCTATTGGTGTGATACTCTGCTTACATATCTAAATATGTTAACATCGATAATTGTTCGAAATCATGAATAACTTTAAGATTGATCATTGTTATAGTACTCTTTGAAATCATGCTCCGGTAAATCGACAATTCATGTTGCTGCTCTAAATTTGTGCTAAAATTTGTCCAATTAAAAAAAAAAAAAAAAAAAAAAAACAAGTTAAAAAGCAGTAAGTTCGGCCGAACTTAGAATACCTTCCACCATTTGAAACGAATTCGGAATTTGTCACAAAATAAAATCCTTAAAAAATTCTGTTAAAAATTTAAAAATACCGAATATAGCCGTTATATTAGGGTCTATACGACGTGGACCTACATAGGCATTGTTTGTCATAAGCCATTACCATATTCAAATTCGAAACGGTGAATAATGTAGCTAAAATCATCAAAATATTGTATATAGGGAGGCATCGTTATATCGGAGCTGTACGAAAACCTGGACTAGCATAGACAATTTTCTGTTACAGGCTGTAGCATCCATTACGAAGTTCAAATACGACATTTCAAACAATTTCGGTGGGTATTGTACCTAAAATCGTCAAAATACCGAATATAGGGAGGTACTGATATATGGGGCCTATACGAAGACCTGGACCTGCATAGACAATTTTCTGTCACAGACTGTAGTTCCCATTACGAACTCTAAATACGTAATTTGAAACAATTCCGGTGAATAGTGACGCTAAAAACATCAAATTACCGAATATTGGGAGGTACCGTTATACGGGGCTATACGAAGACGTGGACCTGCACAGACAATTTTCTGTCTTAGGCTGTAGTATCCATTTCGAATATCAAATAACAAATTTGAAACAATTCCAGTGAATAATGTCCCTAAAATCATCAAAATACCGAATATAGGGAGGTACCGTTATATGGGGGCTATATGAAAACGTGGACCTACATGACCCATTTCTATCTCAATTCGTTCGAAAGATAGCGTGATTACAACAGACGGACAGACAGACGGACAGGCAGACACCGCTAAATCACTTAAAATTTTGATCAAGAATATATATACTTTGTTGGTTCTGACATCAGTATTTGGAGGAGTTACAAACGGAATGACAAAATTAATATACCCTCCATAGCATGTTGGAGGGTATTAAAATCCTAATATAAAATATTTGTCAAAGCAGACAACATATAAAAAAAATCATGTTTACAGCTATTCATTAACAAAAACATTTTTAAAACATATTTTTGGACTAATTCAGGTTTATACCTCCGTTGAAAAATATGCCCTATAAATCTGGGCTTTACTTTAATTTTTTCCCTTTTTTTTTCAATTTTTTTGGTCTGTCGGTGTTCATAATAACATAAAATATACAACACCCATTAATGTTTATTAACACGTAAGGAAGTTGTATTGATGCAATATTGACCACCTAGTTACATCTATTTAAACAACACGCTTTTATTCGTTTTTTTTTTTTTTTAATATCTTGTATAATGTCTCAGTATAATGTGTTTATTGTCTATGTCTTTATATTAACGTATATTAACTCTAACGAGTGTTACCATAACCACTGAATATGAAGTCCTTAATGTGCATAGGACCGTTTGGTAGTGCACATCACTGCACAATAAAAAAAATAAAGAAACCAACAGCCATCGATTATATAGAAAAAAGAAAAGTTTAAGAAAAATGAAACGAAAAAATAACGCTGTACCCCAAGTAAAGTTCACTGATACATTGCAGAAAAAAAGAAAAACAAAAGTAGGCGACACTATGAGTACCATTTAACAGGAACTCTTCTCCCCTCCGAGAGTAGGTCGACAGAGCAAAGCAGCCGAGGAAGGCAACTGGTGTAAAATAAATACCATGGCTGTTTGTTTTGATATGACAATGATGTCGCACCGGGCCGGAGTATGTAAATTTTTTTTTGTGTTCACTAGAAAATTGTGTTTATATTATCTTTAGGTCACACACACACGTGCACACACACTACATGCACATACACTCACACACGTTCGCATAAAATCAACTAGAACAACATTAACACATACGGTATATTGAGTTTGTACATTCATTAATATACAAATAACAAACACACACACTCACATGCAGACATAAATGAAACAACACCACAAAAATATAACACAAATATGAATATTGGAAAAATATGACAAAAACAACAACAGCAACAAAAAGAAGCAGAACAACAACATGAGCATCAATTGAATAAAGAGTGCACAGTAGAGTGTTTTTGATTATAGATGAGATTAGATTTATATATTTGTTATATTTCCATTTTGAGGAGACAATATAAGAAAAGGACAATTGTGTGAAACATATTGTTCCTGGAGATACAACGAAATCAAATTAGAAACCAGTTTTCTACTGATAGACTTGAACATTTCGTAATCGTAAATCCACCATTAGGAAGTAACTTGAAAAATACCGCTCAAATGAAAACCGTTATATGAGGGGCTATATGAAGACGTGGACCTGAGTAGAAAATTGTCTGTCATAGGTTATAGTATCCATTATAAGCTTCAAATACGAGATTTGAAATAATTCTAGGAAAAATGTTGTTAAAATCATCAAAATACCGAATATTGAGAGGTACCGCTATATAGGGACTATTGGAAGACATGAAAATTTTCCTTCATAGTTTTTAGTCCCCATTACGAACTTCAAATACGAAATTTGAAATTATTTCTCTGAATAAAGTTGATAAAATCATCAAAAAAAGTACGAAGACGTGGATCGACATGTGCCATTTACGAAACTTAACCTGCCTACTGTTACCAAAATTAATGTAAAAACCACATTTGTTAGGTCATTGGTAAAAAAATCAGGACTTTGAAAAATATTTAAAAAAAATTACTTTAACAATTTTTAGCTGGTTCTTAAAAAATATTTCTTAAACCTTAAAGACTTAAAAAATTATTTTAAATTCAATTAGGTTTTTTTTACTTCAAAATATAAATAAAAATTTCAGATGCTTGACAACAGTGTTTTAATAAAACTCACGACAAAAATATTCCTTAAAAAATCTATATTAAAAAATGCTCATTTAAAAATTTAAAAAAAATTAAAAAATACTAAAATATTCAGGTCTTTGAATAATACTTACCTCAAGCGGTTATTGAAAAATTATTCCCAAATAATTAAGTCGTTAAAAAAATTTTTAAAAAATCCATTTTCTCAGTTTTGGATGATGTTCTTAAAAAAATCAAATATTTAAAAAAATATTTTTAAAAACATACGTTAACGACACTTCGTCTTATAAAATATGGCACAAGTCTGAGGTCCTTTCAGAATTCTAAAAACTAATGATATATTACGAAAAGAAATTTAAAAATCCTGTATTACAACAGAAAATATATTTTAAAAGTCTTAATTTCTTAAAAACATATCTAAAATTCAAATGGTTGGCCCTGTTGGTCCTTGAAACATTTTTTTTAATTCAAGCTTATATCTCTGTTGGTCCATGAAAAAATATTCTTTTAAAATTAGATTTTTGTTCACACATTTAATGCCTCTTAAAATATATTGCTTTAATAATCCCATGCTTCATTCCAAGCTCAATTTGTCTATATAAAATAAATCGCACCTTATGTATTGTGGCATGCAGGGCCTTCGAAATTTTTAAAAAATCTAAATATATAACTCCGTTTGTCCTTAAAAAACATTTCTTAAAAAGTCTCGTTTTTGCTCTCTTGTTTAGTCAATAAAGATTCACTTTATTGGTCTTTGAAACAACATTATTTAAAAAATTCCTAATTATCGGATTTTTATTTATGTAATGAAACTCGAAAAATAATATTCTTAGAGTTTCATGAGATTTGATCTGTCTTAAAAATAATATTTAAAAATTCGTATTTATAGGTGTTATAGTGCATAAAAATAATGTAGAAAACTTCGGTTTTGCGGCCTGTTGGTCTTGGAAACAATATTTGTAAAGAAATTCTTTTTTATACTTTCATTGGTCTTTGAGAAATGTTCTTAAAAAACTAAAGTTCTTTCTCCATAATAAGGTATTGGTATAATTCATTTTCTTGGTGCTTGGAAGCATATTATTGAAAAAAACTTGCAACAAAACCAATGAAAGCCTACATAGCTTTTTCTTAAAAATTTTATCTTTTTTTACCATTTTTGTCTATTTCAATCCCTAAATATTTTGCAATAATCTCCAAAAAGAGTAGACTTCTAATCTGACCCTAACAATAACTACATGAACAATTCCGTGAATTGTGACCTGTAGATGAAACCCAAACACATAGTGTAATATAAGGTAAAGCAATTTGTGCGAAAATTTTGACCTGTTCTGGGTGGGAGGGGGGAGGTACCAGAAGGAGTGGTCCGACATATTTCATCTTCAGACCTGATCTTCGGTTAATAAAAAATTAAGATGTGTGAAATTTGAATAGAATACAATGCTTATTTCGCATTTTATGAGAGCTAAAATTATTCAAAATGTTTATCCGTTGTGAGGGGACCGGGAAGGGGGTGTACTCTAAGGAGTTGACCAATATCTACCATCTTCGTACCTGAACTTATATTAGTAAAAATATTAGGATATGCCGACTTTGAAAGGAATCAGATGCTCATTTTGTGTTTTATGAGCTTATTTAAAACGTTTTCCTTTTTGTGGGGGAGGTAGCAAAATAAGTGATCCATTTTTTTCTGTTTTCGTAAAAATGTTGAAATGTGCCAAATTTGAAGAAAGTCGGTAGCATTGTTAAAAAAATTAGGATGTTGGAAACAAATCAGATGAAGTTTCGATGAAGTAAATATTTTCTTTGAAAATGTTGGCCTTTTGTGGGGGAGGTACTAGAAGAAGTGAACCAGTGTTGCCCGTTATCAAATCGGATGCTCCATCGTACCCAGCAGCCAGCCAGACAAGCAGATGGACGGGCACTCCTAGATAATCTCCAAATATCCGGAAATGTATTTGGTCTCATCGTTATTTCGATGAGATACGTTTTGGTGGTATTAAATGATATATTCCCTCTGTAGGCATACGGCTGAGGATATTAAAAATCCACGCTTGATACTTCGGTAGTTTTTAAACTATTTATAAAAATCCAGGATTGTTGCTTGAAAAAACTGAAAAAAGTTTCTAAAAATCGATGTTGGTTGCTTAGAAGGTTTTAAATAATATTAGCAAAAGCCCACTTTTCCTATCCCTATAATCCTTGTAAGACATTCGTATCCAATTCTCGTTTGGAGTTTGATGGATCCTTCAAAAGAAAGTACAAAAAACCCTACAAAATATTTTCTACTAAGAGAGTCCTTCAAGTAATATTTTGAAAAAATTTACCCCGAATATATATTAAAAATTTTCTTAGAAATTCCACATCTTGGTTGGTTAAAGAGTTCTTACATATTTTTAATCCTTTGTGTTGCTTTGCGCCCCTTAAAAAAGATTCTTAAAAATGCATTTGTATTGTCTTCAGAGTCCTTGGAAAAATACTCATAAAGAATCTTCGTTTGCTCTCCTGTGGATCTTTGCTTAGAGAGTTTTTGAAAATAATATCCTTAGAAGATTCTTGCTTGGAGGATCTTTGAATAAAAATTCCTAAAAAATAAGATAATCCTTGAATCAAAACCGTAAAAACCAACGGTTGATGAATATAGAATGCTTAAAAATACAACTATCTAAAAAAATTCACATTTGTTCCTAATGAGCTCTTGAAAAAATTATGTAATCCAGAAAATTTCCTCAAAGAAGCTGTGCAATGATCATCCTTCGGTAGAGAGTCCTTAAAAAATATATGTAATCGTCCAGAATGACCTTGAATTAATATTTTTATCCATATTGGCGGTTCAGAGATCCCTGAAGTTTTCTGGTGAGTTGAAAAAGTATTCTGAAAAATCACATCTATGTGTCCTTGAAAAATAATCCAAAAAAAATTCTGGAGGTCATTGTAAAAATTTCTCGAAAAATCCATTAGTGGTCTTAAAAAAATATTTGTAAAAATGTACATTTGTAACTCTTTTGGTACTTTGAAAATTATTTAAAAAAAACATTAAACCCGTTATTTCGATGAGGCACTTTGATTCCCAAAAATTGAGTTTTTTAAATCGTTTATACTTGTAATTCAAAAAACCACATGATCCTTGAAAAAAATATTCCTAAAAATCGAATTTTTCTGTTAGACCTACTCTTTTTATAAATCCCTTTTTGTAGTATTTTTGATCCTTGCTAAATTACCTTCAAAATCCTTAATAACAATTGGTATAGACCCCTTAAAAAAATCAGCCAAAAATCTCCCTCAGTAACTTTAAAAAACTATCACCTTAAACTACGCCACCGAAAAAAAATCTTCCAATTTCCTCGAGCTTCAGTCAATTCCACAGCCAATGTGCATTAAAATGAATATTCACTAGCTGGCAAATGTTGTTGTTGTTTTTGCTGTTGCTTTTGTTGTAAATGTCCCATCGATCTTCATTGACACTTTGATACAAAAATATGCAATATGTATTGAAACCTGGGAGAGGGAGGACGGGGGTGAGTTCGATGGAACCTCCCTCCGAAAAAACGCTGAGATATGCATTTTGTTATTCTTTCTACGTTTTGTGTTGTTTTGCTCTTTTTTTTTTTTTTGTTTACTTTTGTTTGTGCATAATAATAGCCAGAAGTTCGGAATAACAGGTTCAACATGTTTTGGTTTAGTGCAGAGGGGCTTGACAATGAGCAGAGAGAGAGAGGGGGGGGAGGGGATTGCACCATGTTGAGTTGTTGAATTTATTAACAAACGACCGAATGAATTTTGGCTTAACATATGGACGACAGATCCATGGCTGATAGTTTGCCACCGAAGTTTTGTTTTGCGATTTTGGCCATTGGAAAACGTTGAGCATTTTTGGTTTGGTAGTTGTCTCTTTTTTTCGATGTGTGTGTGTATTTTGACTTAGGGCGATATGTTACTGCGACCATACGAATAGTTAGTAGCCTCAGAGATACTCAACCAGACACACACATTTAAATTGGGTTTACCTTTAACCAATCCATTTTTGGTTGTCTCTAATGTCTGGTGTGTTATTTCCGTGTGTGTCCGTGTGTGCGGAGTGTATCTCTCCTTTGCAACTTGTCCTCTCGGTTGTTTGTCTCTGTCAATAATTTGCTTTCGAATATCTCTCACCGCTCAATTTACCCACACACACACACCCATACAACCATACATATTTTCATTGCATTCATCTGAATTATATGCCACCACTACACTGCACTTATGTCTCCAAGGATATTATTATCCTGGTTTTTGTTGTTATTGTCAGCGTCTCGTTGTCATACCTCATTGTGGGTAGATGTTGCTGCTGCTGTTGTTGTACTTCTCATTTTATATTATTTGGAATTATTGCATTTTCAGGTATGTCATCGTGACAGTTGTTAAACGAATGAATTGGTGATTGATAACATCAAATGTCAGGATGTAAAGGCTCATTGAGGTATTTGGCGAAAAGGACAAATACAATGATAAATAAATGGGAGGAATTAAAGGGGGGTGGGGGTGAAGGAATTCATAGAATGGCATTTCTTATTTTCGGTTAAAAAAGGAAAGACCTTAAATTTGCGATTTAAAATAAAATAATAATTGAAAAAAAACATGTTTCAAGGACCAGAAGAGCTGTGATTGTAAGCCTATTTTCTAAGGGATTTTTGTGGAATATTTTCTAAAGGACCGCGAAAGGATTTTTGAGAAAAAAAAATTAAGGATCGATGTAACTTTATTAGTGGTTTTTAATAGTGTTTTCGCAAGGACTGTCAAAGAAATTATCAATCATGGAGTTTAAAATGTTTGAAAACTGCTCATTACAAAAAAAAAGCGCTAAAGACCTACTTCAGTTTTTTTAATTTTTTTTTTTTTTTTTTTTTTTTTTTTTGGCACAGACAAAATATATTTTTCAGGGACCAATGCGGATTTTTGAAAATCTTTTTTAAGGACCAAAGTGGAATTTTCAAGAAATATTAGTCACAGGCTAACGAAGATTTTTATTCGACATTTTGTTCTAGGACCAATATAGATATTTGTTAAGGAACTTTATTAGAAACATAAAGTCTACGGTCACACTTGGATTTTTAAGAGGACGTGTCTTAGGACCAGAGTAAATTTGCCGAGGGCCTATGTGATTTTTAAGATTTTTTTTCATGGACTACCAAGATTTTTTTTTTTTTTTTTTTGAAGAACTTTGTTAAGGACCATGAACAATTTGTTCAGGACTAACGTAGATTTTTTATACAACAATTTTTTTAAGGACCAAAGTAGATGTTTTTTAAAGATTTTTCTTAAAGAACTAAAATGTGTAGCCACCCTTGAATTTTTAAAAAAAATTAAGGACCAAAGTTGATTTCTTGTTAGCCATGTGGATTTTTAGGTTTTATTTTCAAGGATCCACGATTTTGTTTTTTTGGACTAATGTAGACATATTGAGATTTTTTTATAACCAATATAAATATTTTAAGAATTTTTCTTCTAGGGCCAACCACCGTTTTCATACCCACAGCCATATAGCTAGAGAGGTTATATATCATCACATACGGCCTCAAACGTATCTTATCGAAATAACGATGTTAGACCCCAGGTCTTCTTGGACCAAATCCGTCTCAGGGCATTTGGAGTCGATCTAGCGATGTCCGTCCTTCAGTCTGTCTGGCTGGCTGGTGTGCACAATAACTCTCGAAGGGAGTACCCAATTTGTTCCAAACTTGGTATATCGTAATATTTGTGTCAAACTTATATCGAGTTCGGAGATGGGCAATATCGGCCCACTCCTTCTGGTACATCCCCCACAAAAGGTCAACATTTTTAAAATATATATTTTCTGCACAGAAAGAGAAACGATAATCGGATTTTGTTCCAATTTTGCAAATTCTAATATTTCGTGAGTGCTAGGTCACGTGCGAAGATGGAATATATCGGTCCACTCCTTTTGGTATCTCGCCCACAAAGGGTCCAAAATTTTGAATAATTTTACGCCATATAAAATGTGATGTAAAAGACCGATTGGCTTCAAATATTTTTAATCCATGGTCTGGTGTTAGAATAGAATATATTGTCTATTCCTTCTGGTACCTCCCCCACAGAAAGTCGACATTTTCAAAAAAAAAAAAAAAAAAAAAAAAACATATTTTCTGCACAGAAACGATAATCTGATTTTGCTTTAACTTTGCAAATCCTAATATTTCCGACAGTGCTACGTCAGGTGCGAAAATGGGCAATATGCACCTATCCATCAAGTACCTCCAACAACTTTTCGACATTTTGAATATCTATAAAGCTCATAAAATGCGAAATTAAAATCCGATTCCATTTAGAGTTGGCACATCTGAATATTTCTATCAACAGAGGATCTGTTAAAAAAAGGAGAGATCGGATCATTCCTTCTGGTACCTTCCCCACAAAGGATCAAAGTTTTGAATAACCAAAACATTTATAAAATCCGAATTAAGCATCAGGTTCTCTTTAAATCATCCCACATCCCATCATTTCCACTAACAAAAGATATGTTGTGAAGATGGGATACATCGGTCCACACCACAAAAAGGTAGAGATCAGACCATTCCTTCTGGTACCTCCCCCACAAAAGGGTCAAAGTTTTGAATAACCAAAAATTTATAAAAATCCGAAATAAGCATCAGGTTCTTTTAAAATTACACACATCCCATCCATTCCACTAACAAAAGATCTGTTGTGAAGATGGGATACATCGGTCCACACCTTCTGGACCCTTCCCCACAAGTGTCAAAATTGTGAATATCCATGAAGCTCATAAAACGCGAAATTAACATCCGGAACATCTCACTATTTCTACTGCCACAAGATTTGTTATAAAGATGGCAGAGATCGCGCCATTCCTTCTGGTACCTCCCCTACAAAAGGCCAAAATTTTGAATATCCACAACAATTTCAAAATCCGAAATACTCATCCTGTTCTCTTCATATTTCACACATCCCATTATTTCAACTAACACAAGATATGCTGTGAAGATGGGATATATCGGTACACTTCTTCTTACAGGCAATATCCGAAATACACAACTGGCGAACTTCTGACTTTTTTATGCTAATTTCGTTGACGAATACAGCCAAATGTCGTAGACAAGCAAATCATATAGATTAGTCTATATTTGGAGATACAAGGGGCCCTCCTGCTTTTGGAGATGATCGCAAAATATTTAGAGGTTCAAATGACCCAAAAACAGAAAAAAATCCTCATCAAACAATTGAAGCCAATCGACACACCTGAGAAGAGAGTTGAGGACAGGGAAGAATTCTAGCATTTTGGATGACCATTGGATTATATTTAGCTGTAAAATGGACCACAACAACTAACAGTACGACGGAGTGCTTAAATATTGGGCAAATGTCTCTCTTCAAAATGCTAAGGGTAATATCAGGTCGGTGTTCCGTTACATAATTTCAAAAGCGAAATCTTCCAAAATTGATTTGGACATAAGGGGGCTTCTAACATATTGCAGTGTTGTAGGGTATCACATGGTCGGCCCTGCACGACTATAGCCTTTGCTTACTTGTTTTAATAATTATTTTTTGAAGGATTAAAAGAGATAACGTCATAAATTTGTTCAGAATATTTTTTCAAAGACTCAATGAAGCCACCAATTTGAATTTTGTTAGAATTTGTTTTCGAGATGCAATGAAGGTACTATCTTGGATTTTTTCAGGGAACAAAGGTGCTACTAACGTGCACGTTTTAAAATTATTTTCTTCAAGGACCCACTAGGCTAGAATTAGTGATTCAGAGGATTCTTCCTGTTTTTAAAGCATTTGAAATCAACCTTTTATTTATCAATCCTTTTAAGGATCAAAGGATGATTTTTAAATATTTTTAACGATCAAAAGAACTATCAATTTGAATTATTTAAGAATCTTTTTCAAGGATCAAGGTGCTACCAACTTGAATTTTTAAGATTATTTTTTAGGGATTCAATGGATGTTTTTTTCAACACTATTTTAAAATTTTCCTCTATTATTATTCTTCCTTAAAAATTAAATCCTTTCGTCCCTGCCACATAATCAAAATATTTGCTCATTTCAATACAACTCCCCCACCCCCATCTTTATTGGCAATTGAAAAATAAAAACACCAAACAAACTTATTTATTTCGCCAACGCGGAAGGATGCCGGAGACGTGCTTCGACTTGGCAATACTTTAAATAAATATTGAATTTTTAAATTTCAATTTCGTCATCAGTTTCATATTTAATTTCAGGGAATGCAAGCAATACGATAAGGCTTCTTTAGTTAGGAGAGGGAGAGGGATTGTGGCAGTTTTTCATTTAAAGTTGTGTCCCCAAGAGCAGACATATTGCAGAGGGGTGGTGGAGGTAGCGGCTGCGGTTGGTTGGGAAATCGTCAAGGAAATGTTTATTAAAATGTCATGAAATCAAAATTCTAATTAATTTTTATGCAATAACATTGTCGTCGTTGTTGTTGTCGTTGGACTTGTTGTTGGCATTCCTATGGGCCTTTTGAAAACTTGTCTTTTGTGGCCACACAAAAGAAATAATTGCGAGGGGGGGCGAAGGACGTAATTTATAAACATGGCCAAGTGACAAATAAAATTTATGACCTTATTACCGGCCGAGCAATTTTATTATACAACTTCCCCGACTTTGCGACTTCCTGGGTAGGTCAAGTGTATTGTAAGCGACAACGACAAAACACTTAGCAAAACAGCTTTGTTTTTGGTGTGTCTGTGTTTTCACCTAGACAACAACGAGAACAGGCGACTGAGACTTATTATCAAGAGGGAGTCTTTAAATCAGCAACAACAAAAAAAAAAACTCCTCAGTGGAGTGAGGTGACAAGAAGCTCATCAAAAGCCACACGAACACAAAAACAAACAACTTGACAAAAACTCCAAAGTAAATTTGAGGCCAGAAAACAAAACCGAAGTCGTAGAAAGCAGAAAAGAACTTTCACTGCCAACAAATCTTTGTTTCCTTTAGCTTTGCTAAATGGCGAAAAGGACAACAAATCTCTTTGCTTTGCTTTCCTTTGCTCATTTATCGTAACTTAACATGCGACAGATGTTTTCAATGTAACCATCCCCGCCGTCATCATGGTTGTTGTTGTTGTTGTGGTTCTCGTTACGCTTTTGGGAACTACCATGGAATGCGTGATTTGGCCACAGATTTGCCTGGCTGTGCCATAAATGTTAAGTAGTTGACCAGACACCACTAAGCGTGGCGTGGTGTCTTATCGAGGATAATGAAGCTGTTTGGCATATGCTTTGCATACCATTTGCATTGTGCCCAACTCCTTTTTTTTGCCATTGGAAATGGACTTGGAAAAATGCTACAGAGTACAGGTATTTACATGGATCTCATTTGTCCAAAAGAACAATGTAATCCAAGTTCAGTGGGTCAACCCAATTAACACGACTTTACTTCTGGCCCCCTCAAACTAGGCTTGATGCCACTAAATCATTGTGTTAGTGATGAAAGGGATATAGGCTGATGTTGCCTCTCTCTCTCTCTGGGTGCTACTCGGGTGATGGTCATGTCCTCCACCACAACTACAACCATCCAAAGTTAGTTTGTTATAGAATTAATTTGCACACTCATTTGGAAATCCTTTTAATTAGTCTGTGAAAAAGTTAGACATGTTTTGTGGCAATACTTAGTTGCAAGAGACAGACAGAGGATGTTTGTGTGGAGGTGAGTGTTTAACCCATGGCTAGACTGAAGGGATATTACAAACCATGCAGGACTAGCTGCTATGGTCCTGCAAGGGAGATTTTTAAAAATATATTTCCAGGGTCAAACAGATCTATTTCGATGGATTTTTAGAATTTTATTTTAAGCATCAATGACATTGTTGAAGTTTTAAAGGAGCCACAAAATTTGAAGTCTCAAAGGAGCTACCAACGTGGTTTTTAATAATTTTTAAGAACAATTAAACCTAGCAAAGTATTTTTAAGAATATTTTTTTTGAAGAATAAATAATATTTTTTATGGTTTTAAGGAGCTACAAATGTGAAATGTTTTTGAAAATTTCATTAAGAATTTTTTTCATGAAACAATAGACTTATTTACCTGTTTTTCAGAAATATTTTCAAAGGTTTAAAAAAGCCACCAATGTGACTTTTTTGGAATATTTTTTCAAAAATCTAATGAGGATTTCTTAAAGGATCAAAAAATTATTTTTAACAGAATTCTTTTATTATTTTTTTTTTTTTTTTTTTTTTGAAAGATCAATGTTAATTTTTCAATAAATACTTTTCTCAAGGATTAAAAAAGAACACTTTAAGAATATTTTTCAAGGAAAAAAGACGGTTTTTTTCAGGCATAGAAAATTTTTTAGATAATTTTTAAGGATCGAGGGACCAATTTTAAAGAATAATTTTTAAGGGTTCAAGGTAGATCAAAAAATTATTTTTTAGACAAAATATCAAACAACAATGTGTTTTTTAAGAACATTTTGCAAAAATAAAAGGAGTAAATTTAAGCAAAATTTATTCAAGGTTCATGGTTTTGAACACATCAATGGGGCTACTAACATTTTTAAGAATTTTTATTCAAGGACCAAAAATTCTACGAATGTGAACTTTTAAATATACTTTTCAAGCATCAAATGAGATATCTCAAAGAATAAAAGAAGTATTTTTAAGGATATTTTTCAAAAATAAAAGTCTGATTTTCAAAGAAAAAATTTCTCAAGGATAAAAAAGGATATTTTATAAATATTTTCCAAGGATAAAAAAATGATATTTTCGTGGATCACTGATGCTCCCAACGTGCATTTTAAGAATATTTTCAAGGATAAAAGTATCAATTTAAAAAATATTTTTTTAGTTTAAAGGAGTTTTTAAAATACATTTTCAAGAAAAGATCTTTAAGGAACAATGGAGTTTTTTTTAAATATATCAACGATTATACGAACTGACAATGTGTTTTTTAAGAATATTTTGCAAAAATCAATGTACCAATTTTAAGGAATATTTATTTAAGGTTCAAAGGAGATATAAAACTGGACTGGTTTTGAGCACATCAAAGGGGCTACCAACGTCGATTTATGAGATCAGTTTTTTCCCAAGACCATAGGACCTAGAAATTTCTTAAGAATTTTTATTCCAGAATCAAAAATGCAACAAATGCGGATCTTTTAAGAATATTTTTCAAGGATAAAATAAGGGAATTTTTGTGGATCACTGATGCCCCTAATGTGGATTTTTAGAATATTTTTCAAGGATAAAATTATCAATTTAAACAACATTGTTTTCAAAGGAGCTATCAACATAGATTTTCGAGAGAAAAATTTAAAAATTTAAGGATCAAAGTTTAAAGGATGTAACAATGTGTATGTGTTTTTTTTAAGAATATCGTGCAAAATTCAAAGGACCAATTTTAAGCAATATTTATTAAAGGTTCAAATGAGATACAAACGTGGAATAGTTTTGAACACATCAAAGGGGCTACCAACTTAGATTTATGAGATCAGTTTTTTTCCAAGATCACAGGACCTAAAAATTCCTTAAGAATTTTGTTCAAGGATCAAAAATGCTACATATGTGGAACTTTAAAAATCATCAAATGACGATTTCTCAAAGAATAAAAGAAGTATTTATTTATATTTTTCAAACATAAAAGGTTGATTTTTCGAAGAAAAAATTTCTCACGGATCAAAAAGATATTTTAAGAATATTTTTTAAGGATGAAATACGGATTTTTTATTGCATCACTGATGTTGATTTTTAGAATATTTTTCATTGATCAAAGGACCAATTTTAAAGAATATATTTTTAAAGGTTCAATTTCCTATCAACAAAAGAATTAAGGATCTAACTATGTGGTATTTTTAAGAATATTTTGCAAAAATCCAAGGAGCAATTTTAAGAAATGTTTATTTTAGGTTCAAAGGGGGGTCATCAAAGGGGCTACCAACTTGGATTTATGAGATCAGTTTTTTTTCCAAGATCACAGGACCTAAAAATTCCTTAAGAATTTTTGTTCAAGGATCAAAAACGCTACAAATATGGGTCTTTTAAAAACATTTTTTAAGCCTCAAGTGGTGATTTCTTAAAAAATCAAAAAAGTATTTTCTAAGGATATTTTTCAAAGATAAACAGTTGATTTTTAAAGAAAAAAATTCTCAAGGATCAGAAAGGGATATTTTAAGAATATTTTACAAGGAAAAGATAAGGATATTTTCGTGGATCACTGAAGCTTCCAACGTGTATTTTTAGAATATTTTTCATGGATAAAAGTATCAATTTAAATAACCTTTTTTATAAGGTTCAAAGGAGCTTTAAAAATGCATTTTCAAGAAAATAGCTTTAAGAATCAGAGGACATTTTTTTAAATATCAAAGATTAAAGGAGCTAACTATGTGATTTTTTAAGAATATTGATATTGCAAAAATCAAAGGACCAGTTTTAAGGAATATTTATTTGAGGCTCAAAGGAGATACAAACGTGGAATGGTATTGAAAACATCAAAGGAGCTACCAACGTGGATTTATGAAATCAGTTTTTTCCAAAGATCATAGGAAATCGAAATTTCTTACGAATTTTTATTCAAGGATCAAAAATGCTCAAAATGTGGATATTTTAAGAATATTTTTCAGGCATCAAATATAGATTTCTTATAGTATCAAAGAAGTGGTTTTTAATGATATTTTTCAAACATTAAAGGTTGATTTTTCGAAAAATATTTTTCATAGAAGGATTTTTTCAAGGATCACTGGTACTCCCATCATTGATTTTTCGGAATATGTTCAAAGAATCAAAGTACCAATTTTAAAAATATGTTTTAACAATTAAAAGGAGCAATCAATGTGGATTTTTAAGGATGTGATGAAAATTGCTTAATGACAATTGCTTGGAAAAAAATCAAAGCCTGAAAGATCTACCAACGTAGATTTTTTAATAATATTTTACACGGAATAAAGGAACAATTTTAAGGAATATTTACGGTTGAAAGGAGATAGCAAAGGTTTCAAAGTACTATCGATGTGCATCTTAAAATGGATATTTTTTCAAGGATCAGATTAAGTTTTTTTGAGATTTTTTTTCAAGGTTCAAAGAATCTGTCAACGTAGATTTTTTGAAAATATTTGAAGTATCGAAGAAGTGCGTTTTTTTCCAATGTGAATTCTTTAAAAATATTTTTTCAAGGTTCGAAGGTTTTTTTAAATATATTTTGAAGAATCATAGGAGGATTTATTATGACTATTTTGTCAAGATTCAATGGAGAATTTTTTAAAAATATCTTTAGGGATCAAATGAGACACTAACGTGGATTTCTTACAGTTTTCTTCGAGAACCACAATAGGTTTGTTTAAGATTATTTTTTCAAGGACCAAGATTGTTAAAACATCGATTTTGATTGATTATTTTGAAAGATAAATCGAGTTATTAATATCGATTTTTAAGAGTTTTAAGATATCATGAACCAGCTGAGCTTATAAACTCATAGCTCTTTGAGAAACTTCTGAGCTATGAACTGGGTTTTCTAAAAATTATTTAAGGGCCTACAAAACTATCTATGGTGAATAACAAAGTTGTTCTTAATAGATTCTCGAGACCTAACCCCAAATTGTGAATATTGAATTTATTGACCTAACCCCAAATTGTGAATATTGAATTTATTGACCTAACCCCAAATTGTGAATATTGAATTGTGAAATTTGAATTCGGCCATATGGCTACAGAGGGTATTCAGGGTGCGATAAAAAAAAAACTGCAACAACGTCAAACGCCATACTTTTTACATTTTTTTTTTAATTTTATTGAATGAAAGCTAAAAATGACGGAAATAGCATCAAATTTTAGAGTAAGTTTAGATTTGTTCGAATAGGTCGCCTTTGGCACGAATTATGGCCTTCGGACGGTCAATCAAACTGTCACACGCTGTTCGAATGTTGCTCCGCGGTATTTTGGCCCCTTCCCGGCGAAGCGCTTGCCTGAGGTGATCGACACCTTGCATTCCAAAACACTCCAGACACAATAGTCCAAAGGATTGGTATCTGGAGATTTTAGTGGCCACCGTGTTCTGGAAATTAAGCGAGGAACCTCATTCCTGTTGGAATGTCCAAGGTCTGCGGCCAAAATGTTTGCGTGATCAAGGCTTTAATACACCCTCCAGAATATTTTCGCTTAATATTCGTCATTTATTCTGATGCCGATTAATACGAGCGGAGAGTGACCTTCGGCTGATATGGCGACCCACACCATCACCATGGCCGGCGCTTGAGTTGTGATGGCCAACCGAAGGTGCACATTTTCAGCTGACCTCTTTGGCAAGTAAACACGATCATTTTGTTTGTCTAACAAATGCTGGACAACGAATGTTTTCTCACCGGAGAAAGCAAAATTCGCCAGTTCTCTACTTTTGGCCAAGCGAAGCAACTCTTTAGCTCTTTTGAGTCTATTTCCTCTCTGTTGCGGTGTAAGTTCTTGCACTTTTTTGAATTTCAATGGCTTTAATCCGAGCTTTTTTTTCCAATATTTGCCGAATGGAATGTTGTGATATGTTCAGCTCTCGAGCCATTTGTTGGCCACTGCGATGCGGGTTTCGATCAAGTCAGGTCTATACTTTTCGAACCATTTCTGCTGATGTTGCTGTTTTCTTCCGTCCACTTCCTTTACGTCGGTCTATGCTACCAGTATCAACGCAACGAGCGATTTTACGAAACGCAAAAGATTTATTCACATTTAAATGCTGAAGTGGTCTAACGATAGCCACTTGTGGTTTTCCAGCCAAATATAAAGAAATCACACTATCACGCTTGGATTCCATCACGAATAACTTTTTTTCTGGAAAATTCTCACCAAAATGTTTTTGTACGCTTGTAAACAATATAATGAGCAGTCACTGGAATAATTTTAACAGCTGTCGGACGAGTGGCTTAACAATGACAGCAGTCTGAATTTGGTTGCAGTTTTTATCTCACCCTCTATTAGTCCAATCTTGGTACATATTAATACCATTATCAATCTTAGATCGAGTTTGGATATGAGCCATATTGGTGCACTCATTTAGGTAAATGTGTAGGACCTTTGACTTAATAAGAAAATTTTTTCCAGAACCTACAAAGGAATATTTTTCCAAGGACTCACAAAGTGACGATCAGTCAAAAGTCAGCGGAGCTACCAAAGCTGATTTATTATAACTTTTTATAAGGATTAATAGAGCCATAATATGATTTTGAATTATTACAGAAAGGCTTCAGAGAACAAGAGCTATTGACCTGAATTTAAGAAAAAATCTAAAAACAATGACCTTTTAGTATTCTAAAAAAATCTTATAAATGTTCATAGCCTTTGCTCCTTATTCCGTTGAAACTAGGTAATTGCGGTATGTATATGTTCATTGTCTTATAATTTTCCATCGATATTCATACACATGTATGTATGAATGTCGTAATTTAATATGGTTGTTAACTGGTCCATAATGGGTTTATCTCAAGTATTTTGTGTCCCTGAAAATTCGTTCACCGCGCACGTGTGTGTGTGTATGTGTTGGTTTTCGGGCCATATTTCATATGTTCGCTTAAGTGTATATGTCCTACATACATACATATGTAAGTATGCATTTGTATGCATGTAAGTATGTGTTTGACAATCACACCGAATGCCTATGGGAATATTCTGTCTAGGCATATAAGTGGCGGTTGTTGCGGTTCAGTGCTTCACACCACCACCACCACGGCTGGAACAATGAACGGGCATAACCGTGGACAACGCCAGTGGTGGATGGGCGACCTATTTGTCAGTTGTTCAGTTATTGTTGCATACTTTTTGGATGTGCGGGTGTGTGTGTGTCGGAGGGTAGGAGTATACTGCCTACTGTTTCACAAACGTAATGAAATTGAAACGAGAGTCCGAACATAAGTATGCTCGTAGCATTTTTAATGCCATCATCATCCATTTTTATCTTTAAGTTGAGCGAGCACCTCGCTGGCCGTAGCGACAGAGAGTTCACCATCGCAGTCAGCTTCTGGGCGCCCAAATGCCTGTTGTGCGGGTGCGGTGGCGATGGCTGGAATGTTATTTCACTTTTTTTTTTGTTCTGTATGTCCTTTGGTTTGCAACTGCATTCACTTCATGCCGGCCGCGAGCGAAAAGACAGGCATATAAAGCATGGACAATAACAACAATCACAACAAAAATAATGGCAGCAATGCTTTTTAGCCCACAGCGGCCGGTAGCCAAGTGTTTATATGCCAGCCATTCTTCAACTCTCACTCTCGGTTTTCGTCTCGTTTCGCTCAGCCCTTTCGACTTTTTCCTGTCGTTGTGTTTTAATTTTTTTCTCTTTCTCTTTCTGTTTCTGTTGCTTTCTTTGCTTTGCCCCACTGCCTTTGTGTCGAAATTAATATTATTAAATTAAAAATTGACAGGACATGAACACTCACAGACGCACACACACACTCTCATTTAAAAACACAAAAGTTTTTCTGTTTTTCGTTTCATTTTTTGCTTTTTTTTTTGGCATGAAATTGACCAAGGAACCATTTAATGGAAGTGTAGATCCGCAGACCAGTCAGCCGGTATGTGTAACCTGCCAGGCTGACGTCACTGGCGTTGTATACAAATTGTAGGAAGTTCGACGAAGGGAAAAGGGCGAGCATGAGGTGCAGAACATTGCTGAGGATGAACAGCCTTATAGTTTTAATGCCACATAATATGCCCGAAGGATTTAAAGTGGATTTTTATTTAAAAAGGTGAGGTTGGTCCGATGGTCGGTATATGAATGATTCATTTTAAATGGAATTCTTTCTCTGCTGCGCGATGTAACAGTTTTCGCATTCACATGTTTGTATGAAACATTGTTGCTGCTACTCGACAAAAAAATGCAATGGCATTTTCCTATAAACTTTAAAGGTGACCAATGAATTTAAGTGCGGCGTAACAACTGCGTGGAAGCCAAATAAAAATTCCTTTGCTTGCCGCGGCTGATAATCGTTTTGGGGTTTCGCGATAGTTATTTTTTGGAAAGTTATGGATTAAAATTGGTTTAAACGATTTATGGGCATAACTTTGATTGAACAAATCGGAAAAAAAATTGAGGAAACGTAGACATTGAAATTGTTTCAATAATTAAAAGTTTTTGTGACAATTAAAGAATATTGCAAAGGAAATAAAAAAATCTAAATCGAAAATTTCTTAAATATGTTTTCAATCTGCGATGGCTGAATTTTTGGAAATTCGTACTAGAAAGTTAGGAAAAATATTAAAAGTTATTAAGTTAATATGGAACCCTTTCTACTCGATGAAGCAGTAGAGCTAGAGCACTTAAATTTGGAATGAGGGTCACTGAAGGGGTGTGTGATTGATGGACCAAGGTGTTTTTGGAAATTCTGGAAACTTTAAGTGTACGAAGAGTACTATAGTGTAGTATATATGGTACCATTTTGTATCATGTGAAAAATTAGAGCTATAAAATTTGGAACACAAAACAAGGCTGGGGAGTACAGTCGATGTAAGGAGGAAGTTTTAAAAGTGAAGTCATGTGTACGAAAAGTACTAAACGGTACTAAATTTAGTACAACTTAAATTTGGTTGAACGGATGGAGCTAGGATTGGGATATGGGAAAGTATTCGAAATTTGTACTTATGTGCATAAAAAGTACTAAATTTGGTACTAAATTTGGTACAATTTCGATTTGGGTGAACCGATAGAGCTAGAATTAAGAAATGTAGAAATAAAATTATTATTGCATTGAATAACTGGGAAAGGAGGGACTTTTGAAAATTCGTACTTATCTTTACTAAATGGTACTAAATATGGTACAATTTAAATTTTGGAAAAACCAATAGAGTTGGAATCCTGAAATTTTAAAATAAAATTAAAAGTGCATTGTAGGACTGAGGCACGTAGGTGCTTTTGAAATTTTGTACTTTTGTGAAGTAAATGGCACTAAATTTGGTACAATTTAAATTGGTGCTAAACAGTAGCAAATTTGGTACAATTTTGATTTGGGTGAAGCAATTGTAAATGAGATTACTGTCTGAGTGTAGAATAGATACATGTAGGTAGTTTTGAAAATTTGTATTTATATGTACTAAATAGTACTAAATTTGGTACAAATGTGAATTTATGATGAAACAATGGAGCTGGAATTCTGAAATTTAAAATGAGAGTCACCGAGGGGTTATTGGAAATTCAAACTTAAAATTTTCTTAAAAAATGCCTAACATGAACCTTTGAAACGAATCTAATTTATAATCTTGACTTTTTGGTGACGAAGTAGCGGTCACTTACTAGTTGTCAATAAAGTCGTTATGGTTTTGCAATTCAAAAATTTGAAAATCAGCATGTTTTCTATTTTCTCTGCAAATCTGAATTAACCAAACGGAGGATCATATTTAGCACGACTATTTTACGAATTCTATCAACAACTCATAATTTATTAAAAAATTACGTCTATGGACTCTCAGCAAATATTTTATACCCAATATATTTATCTTTGAAAAAATGAAAAAGGATTCGGATGGAATATATTGGGCGGAAAAGCCCTCTAAATTGAAATATACATAACGATAAAATTTACCAAAATACCTAATGAAAATTAAATTATTTTGGAGTTGCTGTGGTAGACCCTCTCTAGACTTTCTATAAAAAGGCTATACATTTGCTTGGGGAAAAGTGTGTTACAGGACAGAATATAAGTCTATAACTCTTGGATATTACAGCAAACTATTTATGGGATAAAGTAGTAATGACTTAGTAATGACTTTTTTGATATTGGCGACTCCCTACAGGTTGAGATGAAAAAGCTGCAATTAATTTCTGACTGCTGTCATTTTTAAGCCACTCGTAGACATATGTTAAAATTATTCCAGTGGCAGCTCATTACATTGGACATTCCGGCAGGACTCGGCACGCGCCACCCAAGAATGGTTAAAAAATGAGGTTCCTCGATTGATTTCCATCGCACAATGGCCACCAAAATCTCATGATACCTATCAGTTGGACTATTCTGGAGTATTTTTGGAAAGCAAGATTGGCACTAAAAAATACCAAAGTGTGCAGAGCATCATTCGGGTAGTTTCAAGGCCATAATTCGTGTCAAAGGTGGCCAATTCGTACAAATCTAAACTTATTCTAAAATTTGATGCTATTTCCGACATTTTTTTCTATCATTCAAAAAAATTTTACGAAAAAAATGTAACAATGATGGCTTTTGACGTTGTTGCAATTTTTTATCTCACCCTGAGGTTTTAATTAGAACTCTGATTTGCTCTTTTTAGTCGCAAGTTGAACTTTCACGCGAACGGGAGTGCTCGAAAAGTCCGAGATTTAATCGAAATTTATTCTCCACTATTTTATTTTATATTGATGTACAGGCGAGGTAGTCCTCTTTGAGTCCAAAAAGGCAGACTCTCTACTCGGATTCGAGAGAGCATTTTGAAGGTAGTGTTTCAACAGCAATTCAGCAAGTCCACTGTTCACTGCCCCGAATGATCACAATGAACACATGTATGGGGAGATTTGAAAAATATGTTTCTATACAACTAACCGATCTGACCTGAGGTCTTTGCAACAAAATAATATGTGTCCCCAATTTAATATAGCTACCATAGAACCCTACCCACCCCCCCCCCCCATTTGAATTCGTTGGAGGGGCTTACATTTTCAATCGATATTGCTGAAATTTAACTTTTTGGTTTTTTGAACACGTTTTTGATATAGCCCCTATGTAACCGTAAACTTCTATTTAAGAGATCCTCAAGTTTTTGCCAAAAAAATTTTAGTACCAAAAAAATCTCAAAAAAGGCCCCCTGTTTGGTTTACCTCCTATAAAAAAAAGTTCCTTAACGACTGCCATCTTATAATAGTTTAAGTGACATTTTGAAACACGAGTAGAAACCACAAAAGCAGATATATGCAGTCCAAACCATTTTTATACCCTACACCACAAGGTGGTCAGGGTATTATGTATTTGTGCATTTGTTTGTAGCAGGCAAAAGGAAATGAGATAGACCCATAGTTCCTTTTGATGATCTGCATAGAATCACTTTCTGAGTTGATTTATGCATGTCAGTCCGTCTGTCCGTCCGTCCGCCTGTCCATGTATTTTTGTAAACAAAGCATTTATTGCCCGATCCAGATGAAAATTAGCACAGATCATTTGCTTGGTCCAAGGACGAACCCTATTGAAATTGGTGATAATCGGTCAAAATTTAGATATAGCTCCCATATATATCTTCGTCCGATTTGCCATTTATTGTGCACCAAACGTGTAATATCAGCCCGAATAGTATGGAATTTTGCATATACACCCAAATTAGGCCTAAAAATAAGTAGGCCAAATTTGATCGAAATCGGTTCAGATATAGCTATAGCTCCCAGATATAGCTCCTCCGCATATGTAATATGCACTCTGTAACAACAATATTTGGGGAAATATATCAAATACAGCTCAGAAATATCTTTGCTAAATTTTATCGAGATCGGTTCAGATTTGGATATAACTCCCATATATAACTTCGTCCGATTTACCTTTTATTGTGCACCAAACGTCTAATATTTGTCTAAATCGGACGAAATTTGGCACTTACGACCGAATTTAGTCTAGAAGCTAGTGTGTCAAATTTGGTGAAGATCGGCTCAGATATAGCTATAGCTTCCATACATATTGTTCATCCGATTTGTTATATTTTTTACTCACAACCGTAATATGCACACCTTAACAACGATATTCAAGGAAATATATTAAATACAGCTCACAAATATCTTTGCCAAATTATATCGAGATCGGTTTTATCCGATTTTAAATTATTTGTGCACCAAATGAGCAACACATGTCCGAATTTAAAAGATACAAATGCTTCGGCGTAGTTAGTCCTTTGATCTTTAAATTATAATTATAATCATAGCTTGTATGATTGAATTCTCCCATAAAAATTTTTGATTGTTATGTTGAGGTCTACTAAATTAGCAAAGTGGTGTAGGGTATCATAAAGTCGGCCCTGCCCGACTTTAAGACATTCTTTACTGGTTTTTTCTACACACCTTTTTAAGTCTTATAAAAATTTACTATTTTATTTTGCTGTTAATTGATGCTAATTCTTAGCCACGAGGCCTCTATTCCTACATTTACAATTAAATTTGACTAAAAGTTTTAATTTTTTTCAAATATAGGTCAAAATTCAGTCAGGATTTTTATTGTCTTTTATTCAACTCCTCCATAGGAAATTCGCTTCACATCTTCTCCAACCTCTTAATTTTTATTCATAAAATATTCCCCAAACTTTTCCATTTATTGTGTTTCCAAAATTAATTTCTTATTATTAAATTTAAACTATGTTTTTGTTCTTCATTTTCCATTGTCATGGAAATTTTTGACCTTTTTCTCCCTCTCCCCAAACTGCTTGACCTACGACGTTTAATTATCATTTTATGTGTGGCAGGTTCATTTTCCATTTTAAATACAATTCTATATTTATCAATTAATGAATATCAAATTACAATCGAATGGATAAAATTACATCATTATGGTCGTCGATGAAGAAGAAGAAAACGACGGGTATCGATTTTAATTTTAATGACACAACAAATAAAAATTGACAAATTAATCTAAACACAACAAAGACAAATAAACATAAACACGAAATTATGCACACACAACCGAACACATGTACGCATTGAATGCTATGAACGCTAAGCACCCTCCAACCAAACATTGTTCCACAATTAATTTTCTATTCTAAGCAGCTAAACTGTTTTACGAGACAACACCTTAAAAGTTTAAGTGGTTTGGGGGTGAGGAGAGACGAGAGAGGGGAATGGGAAGCTGTGGGAAGTGTGTTGCTTAAAAGTTTTGCAATTAATTTCCATAATTTAAATATAATTTAATTGCCTTCATTTGTGTATATTTTCTGGGGAAAGGAAGGAAGGGGGACTGGGAAGCAGATAATTGCACTCACAGCCATACCCGGCCATGTTGATAAACTTTGCCAAAACACACCTCAGCAATCTTAATTTCATAATACAAATATCAACACAGATAGAGAGAATGAGAGATACAAATATAGACATGCTGATGAAAATCAAAAATAAACATGCATTCTGGGGGAAACCAGAGACAGCCTGCCACACACACACAACCGCATGCACAACAACTTATTTAATAACATTGGCTAAGACAATTCTAGATAGAACATATGTACCAGGACACACACGCACACACACACATTTATAATGATGGCCATAATGATGACATACTTCCATAAAAGTCATCAACAAACTCATTTGGTTGCATGCTGAAGAAATGAGAGAGGCGTAGGGGGGAGGGGGGATGAAATACTTTGCATGCATACCCACACAAACATCAAATTTTTGTGGACCACACACGCACACGCAACTCATTTGCCATAACAAATACTTTGGGGGGGTACAACAAGTATGACGACAATTTTTAACACACATGTTAGACATGCCGACTTCCTTACTCTACGTCTAGGAAGGAAAAAGGATGTGCTCAAGGAAGTCCATAACACTTGAGCACACATAAACACGCACTCATTGGGAGACATCAGATGAAAAAAAAAAAAAACAAAGTTTTCATTTCTTTCTGTGCTAATCTAGCAAAGTTTATTTAATAAAAACCTTATAATAAAACCAAATACACAGAACTCTTTACCGTTTCGTTTTTTTTTTTGTTTTTTGTTACCAAGACACAAGTCTAAAGTATGAAAACAAACAAAACTTTTTTTTTTCAAAAGCTTCAAGATAAGTACGAGTGTTGCAAAAGTGCTCGCCGAAGAGCGAGAAATCATAACATCATAGCAAAACATTGAAATTAATTGCACTCTGCACCCAAAAGGAATGAATGGAAGCAGGCGAAGAAGAGGAAGACGAAGAAAACCTAGAGTGGAAAACAACGACGAGAGCAATAATAACAACAACAGCAACAACAACAAGTTGGACTGCTAAGAAAATCACTCACACGTGCAAAATTCATTCATTAATTTTCATTGTATGAGGGGGAAGTAAGGAGATGCAAAATACAGTGTTTGGGCCGAAAAAAAAAATCGCAGGTCCTACAAGACTAAGAGTTGTGTCAATGTAGTTCACCAATTACTATACGTATGAGTGATTTCATATATTTCACATCACTCATACTCAGAGTGTTAAAAGAAACTACTGGAATCCAAGGAATTAGAAGGAAAAATTAGTTAGTTCAATCGAACTAGATTGACACAACACAACACTGGACTGTCTCTCCGTTGACACCCATTTTACAGGCAGTGGGCACTGAGGTTTTTTCTATAGAAAACATATTAAACAGAAGAAGTTCGTTTGCCAACAGATATGTAAATACTAGGAAAGGATATGATAGACCCCATATATCTTAACTTACCGGTACCTTTAAATTGAAAGTATTTTGGAGGTATTGGAAGCGTTGTCTAACTAAATTAGTTGTAATTTAGTGTTTGAGGCTCTCAAATCAATATCGTTTCTTATTTTAATATGAGACCTGTAAAGCAGTAACGACTGATTTTAGGAATTTTAAAAGCGCGTGACCACATATTCCAGCCGAAATTCCGTCAACTTCCGTCAAAAAAAAAAAAAAAAAAAAAAAAAAAAAAAAACTGCGGAATATATGACGCCACATCTAAGAGAAAAATTACAAACTATTTTTTTATACAACAAAATTCGGACTTCGGAAAATTATTCTTCTGTAAAAAATTTAATACACTCAGCCATATGGCTAAAGAGGGTATATATCACTTCATACGGCCAAAACGGGCCTCATCGAAATAACGGTTTTAGACCCTAGGTCTCTTTGGACCAAATCCGTTTGAGGACATTTGGCGTCGATCTAACGATGTCCGTCTGTCCGTCCGTACCTCCCCGACATTTTCAAAGTAATTTACTGCACAGAAAGAGAAATGATAATCCGATTTAGCTCCAACTTTGCACATCCCAATATCTCCATTAGTGCTAGGTCAGGTGCGAAAATGGACAATATCGGTCCACTTCATCGAGTACCTCCCCCACAAAGAGCCGAAATTTTGAATTATTATAATTCTTATAAAACGTAAAATAATCCGATTGTCTCCAAACCTTGCACGTCGCGAAATTTTTATCATATTTATTTAGGTCTGATGCGAAATGGACAATATTAGCCCATTCTTACGCCAAAGAGGGCCAACAATTTGATTAATCACCAAAGAAGTCAAAAAATATTTATATAATGGAACATTGAATGAGGGTATACATATGTCGGCAAAACCGACTGATGCATTTTAACTTGTTCTGCTACAAGAAAAGGCAAAACAAGTAAAAAAAAGCTCGGCCGGGCCGACCTTTTAATACCCTCCACCATTTGATACAAATTTGTCAATATCCAAAAAAAAAAAATAATAAATAAAATCCGTTAAAAATGTTGTTAAAATCTTAAAAATACCGAATGCCTATATGACGACGTGGACCTGCATTGGCAACTTTTGTCATAAGTTATTACAATATTTAAATGCGAAACTTGAAGAAAAATCTGTTTATATATATACTGGATATAGGGGGTACCGTTATATGGGGGCTATACGAAGACTTGGACCTGCACAGACAATTTTCTGGCATTGGCTGAAATATCAATTACGAACTTCACATGCGAAATTTGAAACAGTCCTGGTGAATAATGTCGCTAAAATCATCAAAATACCGAATATCGGGGGTTAAGGTATATTGGGGCTATACGAAGACGTGGACCTACATGGCTCATTTTCTGTTTTATGCTACAGTATCTATTACGAACTTCAATAGCCAAATTTGGAACGATTCCGTTAAATAATGTCGCTAAAATCATCAAAATACCGAATATCGGGGGATACCGTTATATGGGGGCTATACGAAGACGTGGACCTTCGCAGATTATTTTCCGTCTTAGGCTGTAGTATTCATTACGAACTTCAAATGCCAAATTTGAAACAATTACGGTGAATAATGTCGCTAAAATCATCAAAATACCGAATATCGGGAGGTACCGTTATATGAGGGCTATATGATAACTTGGACCTACATGGCCCATTTACGAACTTAACCTGCCTACTGACAAAATATACATGTGTGCAAAATTTTAGCCTTCTATCTGAATTTGTTCGAAAGATAGCATGATTACAACAGACAGACAGACGGACAGACAGACAGACGGACATCGTCTTAGAATTTTACGGTGATCAAGAATATATATACATTGTTGGGTCTGACATGAGTATACACTCCATAGTATGGTGGAGGGTATAAAAAAGGGAGGAAGTTTTTTCTGAATGAAAAAATCAGAATAATTTTTTCCTATAGAAAAACTTGCGGACATCCAGACCTGATGTTTTCCTAGGAAGAAAATCGCTATATAATTATGCTTCACATTTCTTCTGTAATTAAAATAAAGACAGAAGGAAAGCCCCAAAAAATTCGATACGATCAGGTTTTAATATACTATTTTTCTCTAAACAATTGTTGCAGGAACCTTTGACCTTTGGAACATCCCACATAAGGATTTTTTTCTAAAGAAACAAGTCCAACAGGACTGATATCTTTCAAAAAAAAAAAAAAAATACATTAGATCTAGTAATGCAGACCCAGGAACCGAATAAATATTCTCAGGTGTGCCGAACTTATCGATTTTTTATAGAAAGAGAAACGACTGAATGTTTACTGAAACTGATGTTGTTCCAATAAAATAAATAAATACACCTTTTCTTCGCAGCACTTGTTGTTTTTCTATATTGAAGAAAATCATTCTCCCAATAAAACATTTTTCCAAAGAAAATGTTTCCATGCAGTACGGTATCCGTATAAAAACTCTCTGGTTTAATTGGTTTTCTGCAGAAAGTCAGGACTGAGTTTTCTTCAATAGAAATACATTTTCAGCCTCAATTTATTTTAGAAAAAACTAGTCATTGCTGGGGGCCTGTAATTTTTTTGCAGGAAAATATTATGTTTAACTATTTTTTTTTAAATGTCCATGCCTTTGGGGACTAATTTCTTTATAAAATGTTGTAGACTACCAGGACTGATTTGTTTATAGAGAGAATGCCAACAACCCCAGAGATTACTGTTCTATTCTCTATAAAAAATTTCATTCTGCCAGATTTTTTCATATTGAAACATTTGAAGGCCCTCGGAGACTGTCTTTTTTATTGACAAACTAACGTTGGGTCCCTTTTTTTCTATCGCCCTCCGTAACTGTTTTTTTGTTTTTTTTTTATTAAAAAAATTGAAAATTGTATTTCATTAAATGACCACTTGATAGGCATCCTTCTATCTGACCCTTCTATAAAATGTTAAAATTCTTCCTTTTCACTATGGCCAATAATTCTCCTTTTCTTATGGAATTCTTTATTCCAAATCACTGTCCAAATTCCAGCACCATCGGTTTGAACACAGATGGAAGGAAAGAAACTCATTAAAGAAAGCACTTTCAAGTCACACAAAATCTACATTTAGTTAGTCCTCACCATAGTTCTCGCTTTCTCTCATAAAAAACACAAATCACACTCATATAGCTATGCGACATAGGCATTCTTTTGCGCCGACAATGGTATTGGCTGGCGGGGGCTCAAACACCACACAACAATTGCACAATTTCCCGACGAAAGAAGCCGCATGGAAAAAACACATTTAAAGTGCGTGTGCAGTCTAGAGATGGGAAAAAGGGGGGGAGACAGGAGAACAAACTTCAAGTGTAATAAAAAAATCGTAGAGAAACAAAATTTCCTGAAATTCATATTGCAACAGATGTATTAATATGAGTGGTTCCGGGATAGGGCGGGTAAAGAGGTTGTGGGGAGGGCGTGTGCGTGTGTGGAATTGTGGCACTTGATTGCGTTGAAG
Organism: Musca domestica; assembly: GCF_030504385.1. Lineage (NCBI taxonomy): Eukaryota > Metazoa > Arthropoda > Insecta > Diptera > Muscidae > Musca > Musca domestica. Next base: position 671,988 of record NW_026712257.1, read on the forward strand.
AATTATTTGGTAAGAAACATGTTGCCACTTTGTTATTTCTTACTTACCAAAGCATTGCTACATTTATGTGTGCACTTACATATACATATATGGATGCATGTATAGGGTTGCCATTGCAAAATTATTTTCTACAAAAAAAAAAAAATAAATAAATCTCATCGGAATCTTAAAAATTTAACAGCTTTAAATAGAAAATATATATTTCTTGCCAATTACATTTTTATATGAAAAGTCAGGGTCTGAGACATTAAATCCACATTTTGGATCCGGAAATCCCTCTCTCTGTTTGAGAATTGGTAACCCTCTCTTTTGATTCATACATCACCGAACATATGTTTTTGTTTCTCATTCTCATAACTCTTGCAATCATACGCATATTCATTTACTCTGAACATTACAATGCCAGACATCTAGTCTGACAATCCAACAAAAACCCACACACACCAACAAACAGCAACAACGACAATGTGTAATAGCATTTGTGTAATAAAACATATAAAAATTTAATTAACTTTATAATAATTTTATGCAATTTACAACTGAATAACAAAAATAATTATTTGTTATAGTCCTCTTAATGCTAACCAAAAGGGAATGTGGGGGGAGGAGTAGTGCGATGGGGTGTAGTAGTAACAATTATTCGCCCATGAAAGTGATGTGTGTGGGTGTGTTCGTGTGCGCTTGTAAATGTTTGTGTTTGACATTATCTTTTAAGAGTTACTTGAATTGATTTGTCCGAACATCAATTGCCAGTGGTTTTGTAAAATTATTGCCGCTCAAAGACCTGCAAAAATATTTGCAACTATTTTAAGTCCTTTGTAAACCAATGCCAGATTGAGAGAGAGTATATTTAATTTTGAATTATTTAATAATTCCAAATTTATAATTAAATTACATGACATTTGGCATAATTTAATTTACAAAATATTACAGAACGCAAATCGGTTTGCAAGTTAATACAATGGTAAATTAATGAAGTAGCGATGGCTTCAAAATGTTGTGAAAATTATTTAGGTTTGGAGTAGTTTTGGCAAATTTTGAAAAATTGAATTATGGAATTTCCAAAAATATATATTTATGAATATAAAATTTTGCTCTATGTGTGGTATTGAATGTAATTATATTTTAATATACTAACTCGTATTTGAATTTTGAAATATAATGAGTAAGTTCGAGGTACACTGGGAATTCGCCAAATTATATAAAGAATATTATGTATTTCACCAGGAAACTAACAGGGCAATGAACTGATTTTTATACCCTGCACCATACTATGGAGGATATATTAACATTGCTACTCCGTTTGTAAATCCTCGAAATACTCATGTCAAACCCTTTGCAAACCCAATATATGTCAGTAAATATATTCTTGATCAACGTAAAATTCTAAGTCGATTTAGCAATGTCTCTTTGTTTGTCCGTCTGTTGTATTCACGCTATTTTTCAAATGAATTGGGATAGAAGCCTACAGTTTTACGCACATGCGTATTTTGCCAGTTGGCAGATTAAGTTCTTAATGGGCCAAGTCGGCCCACGTATAGCCTCCATGTAACGGTACCTCCCAATATTCAGTATTTTGCTGATTTTGGCGAAATTAAGGACCGGAAGTGTTTCGAATACCCCATTTGATGATCTTACTGTGACAAAAATTACCTATGCAGACCCACATCTTCGTACAGCCCTCTTATAACAGTACAATATTTGATATTTTAATGATTTTAGCGACATTATAAACCGGATTTTTTCGAATTTCATATTGAAAGATCTTGATAGGTACTACAAACTATGACAAAAACCTCCCATTATTCGGTATTTTGATCATTTTAAAGATATTATAAACCAGATTTGTTTCAACTTTCGTATCTTCAGCTCGTAATGGGAACTACAGCCTATGACAAAAAAATTGTCTTTGCTGGTCCACGTCTTCGTACAGCTCCCATATAACGATACCTCCCGATATTCAGTATTTTGATGATTTTTAGCGAGAATTGTATCAAATTTCGTATTTGAAGTTCGGAATCGACACTGCAGCCTGTGACAAACATGACTTATGCAGGTTCTGGTCCTCGCATAGCTTCCATATAACGGTTTTTTTTCGACGATTTTTTTTAAATTTTTTAAGTTCTTCAAGTTGGATGGTTTTAAAAGTTCGGCCTTGCCCAAGATAGGTGTTTATTACTTGTTTCTATTAAAAATTCAGATCCCCATGTACCCTTGTCAGCAAAAACTTCACTATAAAATTTTAGGTTCATTAAAAAAGTTCGTGTTAGGCATTTTCAGTTCTCAGTTTGGCAATTTTATTAATCAGAACAACATACATGTTACTCTATGTTCACTTTTTGACTATTTAATATAATATTCAAGTTCTTACTTTTTCGGAAGGAATAACAGAAAAAGTTTATCTTTTCGCCAAAAAGTCGTCAAAATCTCTCATTTTGAGTTTTACCGAGGAAAATACTAATAAAGCCATTGATAATGGACCTACATCCATTTTTTCTGTCCGACACTATTTCAAGGTCTATATATAAGCCCTAGAAACTAACAGTGACTTCAATATCAAATTTCTGGACATTATCTCTATTATGTTCCCCATTACCAAATGTAGTACCATTTAGTACAATTATGGAACGCATATTCAAAAACCAGTCCTTTCTCTCAAATAATAACACCAACATTGATCCAATATCAAACATCAGAGTTTCAAGTCTTTCCCTTCCAATTTAGTACCACTTAATACTTTTTGAACAAAACCACCTCCATATCCCGAGAGACATTAATATAAAATTTGTGTTTTGGTTCCAGCACTATCCCTTCACCCAATACTGAACACATAATACACATTTCCAAAACTACCTTTGAATATTAAATTTTTTCCATCCTTGGTTCTCATACGAAATTTCAAGTTTTAACAATTTGAGAAGTTTAGTACCATTTTAAGACTTTCGAAATCCGTTTTCTTCCTATGAAATAAAGCATTTTCTTTGAAAATATTACCCTTGTGTAGGGGAGGTACCAGAAGGAGTAAACTGATAATACCCATTTCCGAACTCAATCAAAGTTTGATAACAGTATTACAATATAACAACTAGACAGTCGGACAGATGAACTCCCCTAGACCGTCTGCAAATGTCCTGAAGCGGATTTGTTCCAAGGAGACCTAAGGTCTAAAACCGTTATTTCGATGAGATTAGTTTTGTCCGTATCAAATGATTTATACCCTCTCTAGCCATATGGCTGAAGGTATAAAACATACCACAAGCTCTAAGGATCAGATCTTGAGAAAACAAAAAACTCGAATATCCAACGGGGCTATTTTTGTTATTTTTAAAATCGCAGGCCTTCCTATTTAATTTTTCTGTAGTAAAAATTCGCAGGATGTTCGAAACGAAAGTTTTGTATAAAAATTCGCATGTAATAATTTTTTCTACTGAAAAAATTTGCAGATTTTTCGAAACTCATATCTTTTTATAGAAAAATTTAAAGAGTCGGACATTCTGTGTATTTTCTATTTCCTAAGCGTAGTTTTTACAAAAAAAAAAAAACTTTATATAAACCACACCTCAATTAGTTGTTACTCTCGCTTATTGTACCTGAGTCCTAAGAATTGGCAATATGATACTAGGTAAGGATACCAGCGACATCTACAGGCCGCTTTCATTTGTTCCGTCAGAAGCATACACCCATAACAACAGATGGAACAACCAGCAGCCGATCAGCAAAATGGATTTCACATCAACACAACAGCTTTGCGTCATATTTCCTTGCATATGGCGGCCCACACCATCACAATGGCCGGCGCTTGAGTTCTGGTGGCCAACCGAACTTGCACATTTTCAGCTGACCTCTTTGGAAAGTAAACACGATCATTTTGTTTGTTTACAAACTGCTGGACAACGAATGTTTTCTCATAAGAGAGATTCGATTCGGCAGTTCACCACTTTTGGCCAAGCGAAGCAACTCTTTAGCTCTTTTGAGTCTATTTATTGCCGTTGCGATGTAAGTTCTTTCATTTTTTTGGAATTTCAATGGCTTTACCCCAAGCTCATTTTTCAATATTTGCAGAATGGAATATTGCGATATGTTCAGCTCACGAGCCATTTTTAGGCCACTGCGGCGTGGGTATCGATCAAGTCGCTTCTTCTTTACTTTTCGAACCATTTCTGTTGAAGTTGCTATTTTCTTCCGTCCACTTCCTTGACGCCGGGCTACGCTACCAGTATCAGCATCATGGTAACGAGCGATGGTACGAGACACAAAAGATATATTCACATTTAAATGCTGGAGTGCTCTAACGATAGCCACTTGTGGTTTTCCAGCCAAATATAAAGAAATCACACTATCACGCTTAAATTCCATCACGAATAGCTTTTCATCTGGAAACTACTCACCAAAATGATTTTGAACGCTTGTAAACAATATAATGAGCTGTCACTGGAATAATTTTAACGGCTGTCGAACGAGCGGCTTGGAAATGACAGCAGTCTGAAGTTGGTTGTAGTTTTTTCATATCATCCTGTAAACACTCTGTAATTGAGGTTATACAAAAATATCACAATCCATAAGGATCAGATTTTAAGAAAAAAAAATCGAAGGTCCAACGTAGCTGCTATGATGCTTATAAAATAGCAGGCCTTTCTACCTACTTTTTCTGTAGACAAAAATTCACAGGCTCTCCGAACAAGTTTTTTTATAAAAATTCACAGTCGCATGTAATATTTTTTCTTCGGAAAAAATATGCTGTTTTTCGAAACTAATATTTTGCTTCCGATAAAATTACAAATCCTGCAAAACTGTGTTGTTTCTATTTTCTAGACCGGGGTTACAACCGGGGGTTTAAAAATTGGCAAGGTGATACTACTACTGAATCTAGGTAAGGATTTCTACATATTTCCTTGCATATTAGCACGAGTGACTACTAACATAGGCGGTGGGAGATATTAAGTATTGGACACTTGATTTACTAATGACATTGGATACAATCGTTGACGCCACACTGTATGACCATTTCGAACTCACTGCTCTCCAGGCAAACGTTGGGCGCCAGTCGCACATGGAATTCGGTAAGAAGAAGTTAATATTCGAAAGATTGTCACTGGAATTCGCTAGAGTGGATTTAACATCCTGTTATTTCCTTCTTTGGGGTCATTGTCATCAAGGACATAAGGCAGGCAATTTGCGATTTGGTTATGAAAAAGCCTTTCCTCTTAATTGTAAAATAAACATTACCTTAAAAAATAATATATACTTCCTTGAATTTCAAAAGAACGCCCCTCTTTGGAACCTCCTTTATATAGGAGACCTTTGTAGAGGTCTATTATGAAAGACTTCCTCAATGGTTCCCAAAATATTAAAAATCTCCTGTGTTCTTTCCTGTATGAAAGATGCTTCTGTTTCATTTACATAATTATTAAAATACAATTATTTACCGATGTATACTAATTTCGAACGGGTTCATCGAAAGGATAAAGCCTGCGACGATGAGTTTTTTTTTTTTCAAATGGAACATAAACAGTATTTGAATAGGAAAATCACCTTTCAATTACCAATTTAGACACACTAACAGTTTTGTCGTTACAATTTTCAAATTTTGTGTTTGTCTTGTTTAGTTTTTTTCAAATCTATCTTTATTTATTTGTCTACAACTATTATCATTACTTGAAACTTCTTCCACATTTCGTTACCACCTTGAAAAGGACCTCAGAGGCTTATTACCGGCTTGTACGTGTTGCACAAAACTGCTGCACTAAAGTGAACCTAATAACTTTCGCCAGATTTATGGCATTTTTATAACTCCGTAACAATAGTTTTGGGACATTTTGGGTTTTTTTTTGGAATTCAATAAAGTTCGGGCAAATCCTTTTGGAAAAATATGTGCAGACATATGTTGCTGTTGTTGTTGCTAATCTTCTTCTTTTTCTCTTTTCGAATCACTTTTCCAATTTTCCTAGCTTCACAAAAAAAAAAAAAAAGAAAATAGAACCGAGCAGAAAACTACAACAAAACGAATTAGTCATAAGGACTTAGAAAACTTAAAGCAAAAGAAATGAATTTGTGGTAACAAATGTTATTGTTGGAAAACTTCTCTAACGTCTTCATAGTCTCGTTGTGTTGCACTGCAGGGAAATTCCTACGAAAGGGAAGGAAACTTTATTTGTTTTTGTTTGTTTGGATTTCCATACATAGTGTGTTTGCAAAAAAATAGTATTTGCATTATCTCTCTTTCCACGAAGGAAGTTCTACTGCTCCGCCAGTCTGCAGGAGTTTTAGGGGTTTGCAAACTTCGAAGACAAATAGGAAATTCATATTGAATCTCTAACAGAAGAAAAAGTAGGATGTATATGAAATATTTGCAGAGATGGGTTTTTAATTAAGGTCTATGACACGATCAGCCTTATTGTCAGGACTTTATATTTATGGACAAAATGTGCCTTATCGGAATAACGGGTTTAGAGCTCACCCGTTGTGGGATATTTGGAATCGATTTTACTGGGTTCGTCTGTCTGTCTGGTCGGTTGGTGCGTACGATTACTCTCAAAGAGTGTATCCGATCGAGTCAAAATTTTCTTGCATCGCAATATTTTCTAAAATTTTGATTGTGTATGGGGTCGGGTCCCTTCGGCAGACCTCGCTCGATTTTGCTCAAAGAGTGAAACTCACTCGAATTCGAGTGACTCAGGAGTGCTCCCACTCAAAACGAAAGGGAGAAACGTTGACTCCGTAAACAACTCCCACACTTTGAGCAATCCTATTCGCGAGCAAGTTTCTTATCCGAGTGAAATTAAACTAATCTGATCTCTGACAAAAAAAATGAAAATACAGCACACCAAAACATATGAACGAAAATGGACAATTTTGACCCTGTCCATTTCATATCCCTCTCACAAAAGATAACCATTTTGAACATTATCTCTCATAGAATGTCTGATTTTCGCAGATGGGATACATGGTCCATCCCTTTCTTTCACCAATCTTATAAAACCTCAATTTTTTTTTGAAAACACATATTTCACATTCAGAACAAAATAAAATTTTAAAAATAGCAATATTTGAATCAGACGCACGTCTTGTCGTGATATGCTAAATATCGGTCATTCCTGCCGATATCTCGACCATAAATAGTTTAATTCTGAGCAGTCATGACAATATGAGAAGTTTATCTAGGGTCTTCTTCAAACTCCAAAAATCCCAATATGGTTAATATGATCGAAGTTTTAAGGAGAGATACTAGTGTCTGATTTTCGGAAATCATAGACCTATTTCTTTATTCCCACCAATGGTAAACTTTTGTGAACAAAAATCCCGAATATCCAATAAATGAATGATGTCGCCGCCTCGGTCCTATTTCGCATCTCATACTATGTTTGCTACAGTCTGACCAGATCAGTAGAGCTTTTCAAGGATGTCCGGGCCAAGAATCAAGGATATAATAAAAATGTTTACTTCAAGCTTCAATGCCAGGAATATTTTTTATTTATTTATTTATTTATTTATTTATTTATTTTTTTTTTTTTGTAAAACTTTTATCAAAGACTTCCCGGAGGAATATTAGTTGTGGATTTCTGTTATATGTTATTTTCAAGTCATTTTAAGGTAAATATTTTATAAAATACTTTATAAGACATTCCTGTATATTTTATTTTTGCTTTTAAAACAAACAAACTTTAAAACATTTTAACCAGGTCGTGAGATTTTAAAAATATACAAATATTCTGTTCAATAATTGTTGTTTTTGCAAAGAATTTGGCAAAAAAAAAAAAATAGGAAAATACCGTTAAATTGGGGCCTACGCGAAAACATGTACATGAATGTCGCATGTCGACTTTCCGGTGAATAATGTCGCAAAAACCATCAAAATCTCGAATATAAGGAGGTACCGTTATATGACGATGACCTGGACCTGCGTAAGCAATTAATTATCACAGGCTACAGTAGCTATTAGGAAGTTCAAATACAAAAATTGAGCAAATTCCGGTAAATAATGTCGCTGAAATCATCAAAATATCGAAGATAGGGAGTTACGGTTACATTGGACTTATACGAAGACCTGGGCCTGCATAAACAACAGTCACAGGCTGTAGCACCCATCTGGATCTTCAAATATGAAATTTAATACAATTCCAATGCTATCGCCAAAATCATCAAAATACCGTACATATAGAGAGGTACCGTTTTATGGGGACTATATGAAGACCTGGACCTGCAAAGACAATTTTCTTTCTTAGGCTGTAATATCCATTACTAACTTCAAGCGAATCAATTTTAAAACAATTCCGGCGAATAATGAAGCTAAAATCGTCAAAATAACGAATATCGGAGGATGCCGTTATATGGGGGCTATACGAAGGCGTGAACCAGACTGTAGTACCTATTAGAAACTTTAAATACGAAATTTTAAATAACTCCGATGAATAATGCCGCTAAAATCATCAAAATAACGAATATAGGGGCTATACGATGACCTGGACCTGTATAGGCAATTTTTTGTCACAGTCTGCAGTACCCAAGAGAAACTTAAAACTTTTAATTTAAAACATTTCCGGTGAAAAGTGTTACACAAACTTTAAAAATAATGAATATCTCGAGCACTAACCAGGCATGTAAGTTACATAATCGGAACACCTGCAGGCAATTTACAACAAGCTGGGGTCAAACTTGTGACTAAACACCAAAAAAAAAACTTTAATCGGCCGGTACAGTTATATGGAGGCTATACCTAAACGTGGACCTATATAGCCCATTTTTAATACCAAGAGTCCTGCAGACATAACATATACGGGGTGAAATGAAAAAACTGCAACCAACATCAGACGGCTGTCACTTCTAAGCCAATTAAAATTATACCAGTGACAGCTCATTATATTGTTTGCAAGCGTACGAAAGCATTTTTGTGACAATTTTCCAGAAAAAAAATTTTTCCTGATAGAGTTCAAGCTCTTTATATTTGGCTGGAAACCCACAAGTGCCTATCGTTAGAGCACTCCAGCATTTAAATGTGAATAAATCTTTTGTGTCTCGTACCATCGCTCGTTACCGTAATACCGGTAGCGTAGCCCGAGGTCAAGGAGGTGGACGGAAGAAAACAGCAATATTAGCAGAAAAGGTTCGAAAATTAAAGAAGTGACTTGATCGAAACCCGCGTTGCAGTAGCGGAAAAAATGGCTTGTGAGCTGAATAAATCGCAATAATCCATTCGGCAAATATTGCAAAATGAGCTCGAGGCAAAGCCATTGAAATGCCAAAAAGTGCAAGAACTTACACCGCAACAGAAAGAAAAAAGACGCAAAAGAGCTAAAGAGTTGCTTCGCTTGGCTGAAAGTGGTGAACTGCCGAATTTGGTTTTATCCGATAAGAAAACATTCATTGTCCAGCAGTTTGTAAACAAACAAAATGATCGTATCTACTTGCCAAAGAGGTTAGCTAAAATGTGCACCTTCGGTTGGCCACCAGAACTCAAGCGCCGGCCACGGTTATGGTGTGGGCCGCCATGACCGTGGCATCAGAATAAATGGCGAATAATATCGCGAAAATATTCCGGAGGGTGTATTAAAGTCTTGGACATTCTAACAGGACTCAGCACGCGCCACCCAAGAATGGTTACAAAATGAGGTTCCTCTCTACATTTCCAGCGCACAATGGCCACCAAAATCTCTGGATACCAATCCGTTGGACTATTGTGTCTGGAGTTTTTTGGAATGCAAGGTTGACACCAAAAAAACCAAAGTGACGATCACCTCAAGCAAGCGCTTCGCCGGTAATGGGCCAAAATAACGCAGAGCAACATTCGGGCAGCGTGTGACGGTTTCATTGGCCAAAGGTGACCAATTCTAACAAATCTAAACTTATTCTAAAATTTGATGCTATTTCCGACATTTTTTCTTTCATTCAATAAAATTTAAAAATGTAAAAATTGTGGCGTTTGACTTTGTTGCAGTTTTTTTATCTCACCTTGTATACCCTCCATATTATGGTGTAGGGTAAAAAACTATGTGTATGACAAAGTGCCTATCAAAATGGGATATTATTAAAATATATGTCTTGGATGTTCGCCTCCAGTGAATCTGTCCTTCAGGGTTTTTAATTCATTCACTAAAGGCATTCATTGCCAATATTCGGTGAAACCTTAGAACATATATTTAAATTAGTTTTAATTTTTATTAATTAATTAATTTTTTTTTTATTTTTCAGGTGGTAAATTTTATGGACAAGGAAGAATCTATCTCACCCCTGGATCAACAATAAAACACCAATAAAAATATAAATTTTTTATAAAAATCAAACAAAGAAGTCTCCTAACAAAAATACACTTCAAATGCCGTTGAGACGATATAACTAAGCGTTGCATGTTTGTTGCATGTGCTAAAATAATGTTGTTGCAGCATTGCAACATTTATGCTGGCATAGACTCGTTTGGATTTGTCTATAACACAAGTGGCGAACAACAAAGAGAAGAGCAACAACAACAACAGCAGCAGAGGCGACAGAAATATCAGCAAGACTCAGAGCAAAGCCAAAGACTAGGCCATTCAATCCACACTCGAAACAACAGCTGCAGCAGGAACAGCAACACCCACAACAACAGCAGCTGCAGCAGCAGCGGCAACAAACAACACCAACATCTGTATCGACAAACCGTGTCGAGTTGATGGGCCCCTGGTACCTAATTGGGGCCCTCCTACTGCTATCAGCAAGAGCGGGGGACTCCACCAACAAGATCATACCACAGCAGATTGGCTCGTCGCACACCAATGCCGCCAACGGCATCAGTGGAATGCATCACCACATACCCAAGAACTCCATTGCGACCAATGCGGTCAACAACAACAACAACAAAGGCACAGTGCTCAGCGGCAATGGGGTTATCGTAGCCGGTGGTGGCTCAATTAGCCCATCATCGTCGCTTAACAGTAAGTATTGCCGATCACACACACACCTACACACAATGCAATCAAGCTGGCCATTATTGACGCTTGTTACCTTTTGCTCCACAAATTTTGATGGAGTTGTGTTTTTTTTTCGGTTCAATTGTTGTCACAAAATATTCGGTATTTTTTTTCGGAATAGGCGAAGTACGTGTGAGTGAGTGTCTGCCTGTGTGTTCGTCATGGTGTCAGGCATGAAGAGTTTTCAATTTTTCGTTTGGAATATGATAAATGTTAACATATGTATATTTATTCGAATACCTAACGCCGGAGAGATGATACTCAGCAAATGTGTCCAGTTGTTGGACCGTTCTTTCGACCACCATTTGTGGCCGTGGTGCTGGTGGTGGTGGCAATGGAAAGTGGCATTTATGTAAATTTAGTTTACTCAATGGCTGAGCATGAGCATGTGTGTGTGCGTCATGGCCACAAAAAAAGCCAGAATCGCAAATTTCTATAAAACCATTTTCTAGCCACAATCAAACCAATCTCTCCGTCGTACAGTGGAAGTGTTGAAAATTTAATTTGTCAATAATATTTGAAAAATTGCATTTGATGATGGATGTGGGTTAGGAGTGTTGGGGAGGTAGCATATTCAGCCAAAGGGACCTGTGGGAAAATTATTTTGTAAACTTTATTGAAAGAAATAATGTAAGGACCCTGGGCGGAAAAAAATCCCAGAAAAAAGGAAGAGAAAGCCCCTTGAGTTGTTCTAAGGCCCTAGAGATTTTCTTTTTCCAGAGGCATCAGAGAAGGCCCCAGTGACCTTCTTTTCTATAGGGAAAAGTAGGACCCTGAGGCCTTCTCTTCTATGCGGAATAGAAGGCCCCGAGAGGCATTCTCTTCTATGCGGAATAGAAGGCCCCGAGAGGCCTTCTCTTCTTCTATACGGAAAAGAAGGCCCAGAGGCCTTCTCTTCTTCTATACGGAAAAGAAGGCCCCGAGAGGCCTTCACTTCTATACGGAATAGAAGGCCGCGAGAGGCCTTCTTTTCTATACGGAATAGAAGGCCGCGAGAGGCCTTCTTTTCTATACGGAATAGAAGGCCCCGTGAGGCCTTCTCTTCTATACGGAATAGAAGGCCCCGTGAGGCCTTCTCTTCTATACGGAATAGAAGGCCCCGAGAGGCCTTCTCTTCTATACGGAATAGAAGGCCCCCGGAGGCCTTCTCTTCTATACGGAAAAGAAGGCTCCCAGAGGCCTTCTCTTCTATACGGAAAAGAAGGCTCCCAGAGGCCTTCTCTTCTATACGGAAAAGAAGGCCCCCAGAGGCCCCCAGAGGCCTTCTCTTCCATACGGAATAGAAGGCCCCCAGAGGCCTTCTCTTCCGTACGAAATAGAAGGCCCCCAAAGGCCCTCTCTTCTATCAAAATAAAAGGCCCCCAGAGGCCTTCTGTTTTATACGGAATAACAGGCCCTCGGAGGCCTTCTGTTCTATACGGAATAGCAGGCCCTCAGAGGCCTTCTGTTCTATACGGAATAGCAGGCCCTCAGAGGCCTTCTGTTCTATATAGAATAGAAGGCCCCCAGAGGCCTTCTCTTCTATACGGAATAGAAGGCCCCGAGAGGCCTCCAGAGGCCTTCTCTTCTATACGGAATAGGAGGTCCCCAGAGGCCTTCTCTTCTATACGGAATAGGAGGCCCCCAGAGGCTTCTGAGGCCTTATTTTAGCTATAGAAAAGAAAACCTCTGAGGTCTTCTTTGTTCTATAAAATAGAATGACCCAGAGGTATTCTCTTCCATTCGGAAAAGAAGGACCGAGAGGCCTTTTCTTCTATGCGGAATTGAAGGCCGCGTAGGCCTTCTTTCTTCGTTATAGAAGAAAAGGCCTCTGAGACCTTATTTTCGCTATAGAAAAGAAAACCTCTGAGGTCTTCCTTGTTCTATAAAATAGAAGCCCTCCTAGGCCTTCTTTTCGTTGTAGAATAGAGGGCCTCTGGGGCCATCTTTCTGGACCTTCTTTTCACTATAGAAGGGAAGGCCTCAGAAGCCTTCTTTTTTCTTTTCTCTATAGAAGAAAGGCCTTCTCTTTTACATTTAGTAACTTAAAATGTTAAGCTCTGTGTCCACAGTAAATTTGTCTTTGTTTTTCTATCCAACAGTTCACTGGAGTTCAGTTGTTAATACTGTCCCGCAAATTGTTATTATATTGGTCCTTTATGGAGGTGTTTTTTTTTTTCTTTTTTTTGTTTGGGCACACCAACATTTCAGGGTGGTCGCATGGTTTTTGTGTTCCCACTGATGACAATGATACTACTGCTTATGATATTGGCCACCATGTGGTGCGGCATGGTAACGGCACATTGAGGTTAGTGAATATCTCGACAAAAAAAGTGCACGAGATATAGACCCGGAAAAAAAACTATCAACAGATGTTGTAAATTCTCTGTGATGTGTGGCAAATGTGGATTGTTGGTTCGTTGGTCGCTTGTTTGGTCAATTATTCACTGTTACAATATGTTTATTTTTGGGAGACTCTCTCACTTTTTGTTGCTATTCCTCTGAAAAGAGAAAATAAGCATATGCCGGGTAAAGGTTTCAAATATTTGGGTCGAAAAAAGAATGCAACAGTAACTGGAGTTGATAAACGAATTCCAAAAGTGGTAACTCGTTTTTTTGTTGTTTTATAATTTTAAAACAATTTTTTGCCCATTAATGTGCATAAATGTGACACTTGTATGCGAATGTGATACTGTCGCACAAAATGGTGTTTGTGTTTTTTTTTTTGCTTCTTCTTGTTGTTGTCCCTGGTGATGCAGATAGCTTGCATTTCAAAGGCACCACTCTGTATGCCGAATTTATGGTTATGAGAAATATTCTGTGTTCATGGGTATAAATCTTAAAGAGCTGAACATATATATAAATATATTTGGCGAATTTTTGGGGGGATTTCAATAAATCGTGATTTATTGTGGCAGGGAAAATTTGAATTGAAAAAAAGGAACGAAAATATGAAGAATTATTTGGCAGAAGTCAATGTTCATAAAGTTTGTAATATATTGTTATTGATTAATATTATTTTATTAACAACATTTGGGTAAAAAGTTTTCGTATCAGAAAAAAAACATCAAATATATTGGAAATATGACCAAACCCCTAGCAAGAAAAGTGGACCTGTATGGGTCGATGGGCTTTAATTTGGTTTTTTGCGCGTATAACACATCTAATGGACGTAAATTACTGTGAAGTAATTATTGCACTCGTGATGCTTGAAGAAATATCCCTTAAAAATTCAAGTTTATTTGACTGCTGATTCTTGTGAAAATATCTTTTAAAAATCTCCGTCTGTTCGGCTATTAGTACTGGAAGAAACATCCTTAAAAAATCCATGTTTATTCGACTGTTGGTCCTTGAAGAAATTTCCTTTAAACGTCCATTTTTTTGGCTATTGGTCCTTGAAGGAATATCCCTTAAAATTCCACTTTTTTTTTGATTATTGGTCGTTGAAAAAGCTATCCTTACCAAAAGGTTTATTTGTCTCTTGGTCCTTGAAGACATATCCTTAAAATATCCACGTTTTGTTTACTAATGGTCCTTGAAAAAAATATCATTTAAATATCCATGTTTATTCGGCTGTTGACCCTTGAAGAAATATCCTTTAAAAATCCACTTTTATTTGACCATTGGTCCTTGAAGAAATATCCTTAACAAATTAAGGTTTATTTGACTCTTAGCCTTTCAAGAAATATCCCTTAGAAATCCATGTTTATTCGACTGTTGGTCCTTAAAAAGTATCGTTTAAAAATCCACGTTTATTCAACTATTGGTCCTTGAAATCTTTTATAAATCCACGTTTATTCGACGGTTGGTCCTTGAAAAAATATCCTTTAAAAATCCACGTTTATTGCACTCTTAGTCCTTTAAGAAATGTCTTTTAAAAATCGTTGTGTTTTCGACTTTTCATCCTTGAAAATGTATTCGACTACTGATCCTTGAGGAAATATTCTTTAAAAATCCACGTTTATTTGACTATTGATCCTTGAAGAAACATTCTTTAAAAATCCACGTTTATTTGACTATTGATCCTTGAAGAAATATTCTTTAAAAATCCACGTTTATTTGACCATTGGTCCTTGAAGAAATATCCTTAACAAATTCAGGTTTATTTGACTCTTAGCCTTTCAAGAAATATCTCTTAGAAATCCATGTTTATTCGACTGTTGGCCCTTAAAAAGTATCGTTTAAAAATCCACGTTTATTAGACTCTTAGTCCTTTAAGAAATGTCTTTTAAAAATCGTTGTGTTTTCGACATTGATCCTTGTAGAAATACCCTTTAAAAATCCACGTTTATTTGACTATTGATCCTTGAATAAATATCCTTTAAAAATCCACGTTTATTTGACTATTGGTCCTTAAGGAAATACCCTTTAAAAATCCACGTTTATTTGACTATTGATCCTTGAATAAATATCCTTTAAAAATCCACGTTTATTTGACTTTTGATACTTGAATAAATATTCTTTAAAAATCCACGTTTATTTGACTTTTGATCCTTGAATAAATATCCTTTAAAAATCCACGTTTATTTGACTATTGATCCTTGAAGAAATATCGTTTAAAAATCCACGTTAATTCGATTATTTGTCCTTGAAGAAATATTCTTTAAAGATCCAGGTTTATTTGACTCTTGGTCCTTGGGGAAATATCCTTTAAAAATTTACGTTTAATTGATTATTGATCATTGAAGGATTATCCTCTAAAAAAATCACGATTGTTCAACTAATGGTATTTGAAGAAATATCCTTAAAATCCACGTTTATTCGATTGTTAGTCCTTCAATAAATATCCTTTAAAAATCCACCTTTATTCGACTGTTAATCCATGAAGAAATGCCCTTTAAAAATCCATGTTTATTTGAGTATTTGTCCTTGTTTATTTATTTCACTGTTGATCTTTGAAAAAATATCCTTTAAAAATCCAAGTTAATTCAACTGTTGGTCCTTGAAATAATATCCTTTAAGAATCCAAGTTAATTCAACTGTTGGTCCTTGAAATAATATCCTTTAAGGATCCAAGTTAATTCAACTGTTGGTCCTTGAAGAAATATTCTTTAAAAATCCACGTTTATTTGACTATTGATCCTTGAAGAAATATTCTTTAAAAATCCACGTTTATTTGACTATTGGTCCTTGAAGAAATATTCTTTAAAAATCCACGTTTATTTGACTATTGATCCTTGAAGAAATATTCTTTAAAAATCCACGTTTATTTGACTATTGGTCCTTGAAGAAATATTCTTTAAAAATCCACGTTTATTTGACTATTGATCCTTGAAGAAATATTCTTTAAAGATCCAGGTTTATTTGACTCTTGATGATTGAAGAAATATTCTTTAAAAATCCACGTTCATTTGACTATTGATCCTTGAAGAAATATTCTTTAAAAATCCACGTTTATTTGACTATTGGTCCTTGAAGAAATATTCTTTAAAAATCCACGTTTATTTGACTATTGATCCTTGAAGAAATATTCTTTAAAAATCCACGTTTATTTGACTATTGATCCTTGAAGAAATATTCTTTAAAAATCCATGTTTATTTGATTATTGATCCTTGAAGAAATATTCTTTAAAAAATCCAGGTTTATTTGACTATTGATCCTTGAAGAAATATTCTTTAAAAATCCACGTTTATTTGACTATTGATCCTAGAAGAAATATTCTTTAAAAATTCATGTTTCATTGACTCTTAGTTTTTAAAGAAATGTCCTTTAAAATCCATGTTTGGTTCTTGAAAAATACCCTTTAAAATCCACTTTTATTTGACTATTGGTCCTTGAAGAAAAATCCTTTAAAAATCCACGTTTATTCAACTCTTGGTCCTTGAAGAAAAATGCTTTAAAAATCCAGGTTTATTTGACTCTTGATCCTTGAGGAAATATCCTTTAAAAATCCACGTTTATTCAACTCTTGCTCCTTGAAAAATACCATTTAATTACCACGTTTATTTGACTCTTGGTTAAATAATTCAAATTTATTTAACTATTGGTGCTTGAAGTAAAATCCTTTAAAATCCACTTTAATTAAACTGTTTGTCTTTGAAGAAATATCCTTTAAAAATCCACGTTTATTTGATTATTGGTTCTTTAGGAAATATCCTTTAAAACTAAAACTTTAAAGTCTATATTTATCCGCAATATCCTTTAAAAATCCATGCATATATTTTTGAAGTATCTTTAAATATTCACATTCATTCAAAATATTCTTTAAAAATCCACGTTTATTCGAAATATCCTTTTAAATCAGCGTTTACTGTTAGTCCTTTAAGAAATCCTTTAAAAATCCACGATTATTCAACATTAGCCCTTAAAATAATTGTAGTTTATTTGGTACCATTTCCAAATTTTGGTACCATTTAGTACAATTTTTTGTATTTAGTACACCGTTCCAAAATCATCTCCCAATATCACCCCTGCTTTCCAAACTCAATTCTTTTTATAAAAATTTTCAGATTTCAACTCAATCCGTTTACATAATACCGAAATAGTACCAAATTTAATTCTAAAAAAAAACCATTGGTATATCTATCCTATACTACATCGGCGACTCTCATCCCAAATTGTTTGCCTATCCCTTTGCCCAAAACAATAGTTTAAAAGTTTAGTACCTTTTAGTACTTTTAGTACCCTTAATGTTCGAATTTCCAAAAACCCTGCCTTCTCTAACCCCTACACACCACCGTTGACCCACAAGCCAAATTTCAAGATTCTAGCTTCACCCGTTTCTCCTGAGCATGGTTTCTCTTAGTCACTCTCTAAAATATATTTAATGTACATGTTTTGAAATGAATGCATTACAATGGATATAAGTCATGAATCAATACACATACAGATACTGTTTATACATATAAACCCTGGTATTGAAGTCACCTTTCATATGAAATTTTCAGAAACAAATGTCGGTTCACGAATTTCAGAGAACATCAATGACTAACACATTTTTTTTCCAAATAGATGACGGATAAATCCCCATAATGGATATCGTATTTCTCAATATATGAAATCCTGTTTATCTGCTAGGATACACATTTCCAGCTTTGAATTTTGTTTCAATATTAAAGCTGACATAACGCATTTTTTGGATTTCTGATTTAGGCTCCATATACATTTTATGGCTTGAACTAGTCCCATCTAAATTATATTTTTTCAGATTCATATATTATTCCTTCATATAAATTAGTTTCAATTTTCATATCCTTCCCCCCTCCTTGCATTATACATTCACAGAGCATCTTAAATATAAATTAACCACAAAGAGGATCAAACGTTTGACATTTGTAGTTGTGCGTCCCTCCCCCCGCTGACACAACTACATTTGCATACGAAATCATTATTATTATTGCTATTATCTCGTCTTGTCTTGTATCACATCACAAGAAGATAATGATGCAGCAGACAAAGCGCTTACAAGGCTTTGGTGATGACAACCGAAAATCTCGGCTTCCTTGTTGTTGCCATTCAATGAATGACATCACTTAAGCTACCAGTGGTGATAGGAGAGGAGATGGGCGTTACGCAAGTTGATGCTGTATCATTCGAACACTCGAAGGCATTACCGATTTAATGCAGTTTGTGAAAAGTTCGTTATGAAATTCATTTAAAATGCATTTTTAATTAGTTTATGTTGCTCAAAGGACCCAAACAGAGAGAGAGAGAGAGAGAGAGAGAGAGAGGAACAGTCACAGAGAAAGAGAATAGAACAGTTATACTAATAATATTGTTATTATTCAATTGAATAGAATTGAAAATATTGCAAAGGGTAAATTGTGAAATAAAAGGACAGAGCATTTGTGGCATACAAAGAAAATTGAATAAGTCGAGAAGGAATGGACAAATTTTCGAAATTAAGACTTAACTTTATACGTAAGAAAATCACATTAGTTAGCAGAATTTCCATTGACATATCGTTCAGTGTATTAAAAGCGATTATTGGCTAGCTTTGTGCATCGGACGACAATGTTTAATTGCCATATTTCGTCAGAGATGTTCAAGCTGCAAACATACACACACACATATAAACTCCATAAAATTCCCATGTATGCCTAATGGCACATGTATTGCATTTCTAGTCAAAATTTCATTTTCGTCTGAGAAAGTATTCCACACACACACACTTAGTCACCAACAAAGACATCCACACAGAATATTCAATTGTAGATGCACACACACACACAGCCATACATTATTGATAACTAAGATTGCCATGAAAATTCAATGTGAACTCAAGAAAAATCTAATAAAAGCCAAATGTATTCTCTTTTTCTATTAAAGAAATCGAATTTAACAAAATAATTATTAATAACATTTGAGATTTATTGTAATTTTCATAATTGACTATTAAAATTAAACCTTTGATGAAAAAGGGATTCTTCGGGGCACATGTCAAATGCGAATGTGTGAAAATTTTGGTAGCATGGATTGCAATTAAATCATTTTCATGATTTGTTGAGAAATTAAATTAAAAATTTAATTTCGAATCTTAAACATGAATGGGGACGTTGGGTGAGAGTTGTGACTAAGAGAAAAGTAAAATGTCAAAAAATAATTTAAGAGCAATAAATTAATGGCCAATATTGCCGATATCCGATCTCAATCTAAGTATGAGACCTTTCTTCCAGAATTATCGCACTAGACTGCGCGCTGGACTGAAGGGAGGATTGGAGAATTGCGCTCATTGACCAAAAAAGGTCAACCTTGGATTTTGTATGATTTATTTAAAAAAATACTGAACCGCAATCTTAAATCTTGAAGTTTGTTAAAGAACTTTTCTCAGAAACCAACAAATAAAAAAATAATGAATTTAAAAAAATTTCATCAGGACCTAAAGTTATCGATTTTCAATAAGTGTTAGCAAACATTATCAGAGCTACAATCAGTGAAAATTGCCATTATTTTTAAGGACTACAAAAATTCTACCATTTTCAACTAAGCCTTAAGGACTTAAAGTTTTTATTATTAAAAAAAATGGATTATTTAAGAAAAATGTTTCTCCGTTCCAACAAAGGAGCAATATTTTTTTTCATTTTTTTCCAAAAGACCAAACAACCGCAATTTAAATTTTTTAAACCATTTTTTTGACAATCAACAGAGCTATACAGGTGCGATATACAAAAATTGCAACAAAGTCAAATGCCATCATTTTTTCTTTTTTTTTTTTAAATTTTAGTGAATAAAAGCATAAAATGTCGGAAATAGCATCAAATTTTAGAATAAGTTTAGATTAGTTCGAATTGGTCAACTTTGAAACGAATTATGGCCTTCAAACGGCCAGTGAAACCGTCACAAGCTGCCCGAAAGTTGCTCTGTGGTATTTTGGCCCATTCCCGGCGAAGCGCTTGCTTGAGGTGATCGACACTTAGGTATTTTTTAGTGCCAACCTTGCTTTCCAAAATACTCTAGATACAATAGTCCAACGAATTGGTATCTGGAGATTTTGCTGGCCATTGTGCGCTGGAAATGAAGCGAGGAACCTCGTTTTGAAACGATTCTTGGTTTGCGCGTGCTGAGTGGGATGGAATGTTCAAGGTCTGCGGTCAAAATGTTTGCGTGCCCAAGGCTTAAATACACCCTCCAGACTATTTTCGTGATAATATTCGGCATTTATTCTGATGCCACGGTCCATTAATACGAGCGGAGAGCTACCATCGACTGTTATGGCGGCCCACGCGAAGGTGTACATTTTCAGCCGACCTCTTTGGCAATTAACACGATAATTTTGTTTGTTTACAATCTGCTGGACAACGAATGTTTTCTCATCGGAGAAAACCAAATTCGGCAGTTCACCACTTTTCGCCAAGCGAAGTAACTATTTAGCTCTTTTGAGCCTAATTCCTTTCTTTCGCGGTGTAAGTTCTTGCACTTTTTGAAATTTCAATGGCTTTACCCCGAGCTAATTTTTCAATATTTGCCGATATATATTTATACCCTACACCACAAGGTGGTCAGGGTATTATGTCTCTGTGCATTTGTTTGTAACAGGCAAAACGAAACGAGATAGACCCATAGTTCCTTTTGATGATCTGCATAGAATCACATTCTGAGTCGATTTATGCATGTCCGTCCATCCGCCCGTCTGTCCATGTATTTTTGTAAACAAAGTACAGTTCGCATTTATTGGCCTATTCAGATGAAATTTTGCACAGATCATTTGTTTGGCCCAAGGACGAACCCTGTTGGAGATTATCGGTCAAAATGTAGATATAGCTCCCATATATGTCTTCGTCCGATTTGCCTTTTATTGTGCATCAAATGTGTAATATTAGCCCGAATAGTATGGAATTTTGCCTATACGACCAAATTAGACCTGAAAATAAGTATTCCAAATTTTATCGATATTAGTTCAGATATAACTATAGCTCCCATATAGATATCTAATTTGTTATATCATCTAATTTGTTATTTTTGTCCTCCGCAGTCGTAATATGCACTCTGTTACAACAATATTTGGGAAAATGTAGCAAATGCAGCTCTGAAATACATTTGCTAAATTTTATCGAGATCGGTTCAGATTTGGATATAGCTCCCATATATAACTTCGTCCGATTTACATTTTATTGTTCACCAAACGTCTAATATTTGTTCAAATGGGATGGAATTTGGCACTTACGACCGAATTGAATCTAGAAGCTAGTATGTCAAATTTGGTGAAGATCGGTTCAGATATAGCTATAGCTCCCATATATATTGTTCATCCGATTTGTTATATTTGTTACCCACAGCCGTAATATGTACTCCGTAACAACGATATTCAGGGAAATATTTTAAATACAGCTCAGAAACATCTTTTCCACATTTTATCGAGATTGGTTCAGATTTGGATATAGCTCCCATATATATCTTTATCCGATTTCAAATTAATTGTGCACCAAATGGGCAACACAAGTCCGAATTTAAAAGATACAAATGGTTCGGCATATTTAGTCCTTTAAACTTAAAATTATTATTATAATCATATCGTGTATGATTGAATTCTCCCATAAAAACTTGTAATTGTTATGTGGACCTCTACTAAATTAGCAAAGTGGTGTAGGGTATCATAAAGTCGGCCCCGCCCGACTTTCTTTACTGGTTTTTTTTTATATAATCCTTCTCGAAGTGATATCATGCACTATATGGTAATGTTATTTGGTATAAAAGATAAAAATGTCTCTGTCAAATTTGGTGAAATTCGGTTCAGAATTGGATATGCCCCCATATATTAGTTCCCTCCGAAACCAAATTATAACTGCTCTAAGGTTGATAGGTGATATGATATATTCCACATAAATTCCCAATATAAAATTTTACATTACGAGAGCTCTACTGGTGTGGGGTATCATATTGTCGCCCAAGCACGACCATTGAATTTTCCTCACAGTTTTTTGTTGATTTTTTTAGAATTTTGTGAAGGACTACGCTACTATCTGGAATATTTTCAAAATTTACTTTCAAGGAAATTTTGTTGGTATTTTTTTTTTTTTTTTGTCTAGAGCTAATAGATCTACAATTTTCGGTTATTAAAGTAGTTTATTGACTTTTTAAAAAAAAATGTCAATTAATAAAGATTTGTTGTAGTCTAACAAAGCAAAATTTGTCTTAAAAAAATAAAAGGATCAATGGGGTTATTGTCCTATATTATTAAATATTTTTTAAGAATTTCTAAGCAATAGTTTTTCGGATTTTTTCAAAAAAAAAAAAAAAAAAAATTAGATCGAAGTAAATTCTGAACTTTTTTAAAATTATTTGACTATTTTTCCAAAAGAATTTTAGTTTTATTTAATTCTTTGTTTCCTCTTCTATTGAGCATACGATCTCGTCACTTGGTTAAAGACCTTTTTTTGTCATTGAAGTTATTTTTAAAATAACTTCTGGGGAGAATATCCCAGACAAAAAGCAAGGGAACTGATGAGGATTGGTGGCTCTGTCTGAAACCTAGGTATACCCTGCCTTATCCCCTGGTAAATATTACCATCGTCCTCCACTAATAAATAAACGTTGGTTTTTTTTAAAAACAACAATAAAGGGATTAAGCCTGACCATTTTGCAACAACAAAATACTGTGGTATCCCGAACAAACAATCCAACATTGTTCTATAATTTGACTATTTTAAAATCGAAAGTAATATTAAAATATTGAGACGCTGTACCCATATCTAAAATGAATAGGTCGAATATAATATATATGGCTTAACTTTACCTTTTAACTAACTTCTTTATAATTAGCTCATTCTTTTATTTTTTGATTCTTACTTTCGATATTTTTGTAATATATAGAATTTTTTTTAAAAATTTTAATATTGTAAACGTTTGCTAGGCCTGCTACTTCCATTACTATTCCAATTTAAACATGATAAATCTCAAATGCACCTTCAAATACGATTTACTTTCTCCTCCCTTTTGAAACTCCTGCGTCTGCATTCCATATCATGTGTGCAGCATATGTCCGGTAGATGACAGTAATAGACATATCCAGACTCAAAAAACAACAAAAAAAAAAAAAAAAAACAAAAAACCGGAATCCTGACAAACGCATAAAAGCCATAACATTTATGTTTCATAACATTCTTTTGCCATGGCAAACATATGTTGTAACATTTCATTCATTTCGGCCATGTAGCCAGTCAGGCAGCCAGCCAGCCATTGCTCTATCTCTCTATGTTCACATAGCGTACAAACATACATTCGTACATATGTTAGTAGTCTGAGTACGTTTAGATGATGGGAACAGTTAAAAGTAGGCATGCGACCACACAAAGTGGGCTTAGCGTAGTGTGCATTACAAACCGAATATTTTTGGTCCTAGATGTAACGTGGCGATAACCAAAAACTTGGTTATGCCAAACACGTCCGACAATTGCCTTCCCGGCCGGAGAAGAACAATTTCATTTAACCACCCATGTCATTCTCCCTAGGTCTCCAACCCCGAAAAAGCCTGTGAATATTAAACTGGTCATAAATGCTAGTCAAAGGATTGGCTTTTTCGGCAAATATTTCCCAGTGACATTTGGTTAAGGTAGCAGGACCAATTTTTTTCCTTGTTGTTGGAGTAAGAGTGTCTCCTCTTCTTTTCGGGTAGGGTTTTAGTTTTTGTGTTAATATGACATGGTTTGCCATAAAACCAAAAACAAAAAAATATAACTTACATCCCCTGCTGGGTGGGAACAAAATTCAAAAAAAAAAAAAATACAATATATGAGACCCCATTTGCCAATTCATTGCATGTCGTACCAATTCAATGATAAATGAAGAGGTTATGTTGACCTGAAATTCAATTGAACACACCACAAATATTGGCCAGACTAAAGTGAAATCATATAAATTTCTTTATGATATTTTTCACTCTTTTTGTCGGGTGTTTTATGAGGCCATGTTAACCATAAATCATTGTTTCATTTTCAATTTAAGATAAATTTGTCCGAACATGGGGGAAAAGGTTTTTATTGGAAACGGACTTGGGTGAATTTTATATGATGTAATGAATAATTGTGTTTAATTTTGACATTGTGACAGATGTTAAAATTTTTGGAATTTTAAGTCGGGAAACCAAAAGTATCATAACGAACGAAGACGATGAACTTGTAAAGGAGTGAGTAATAGAGTTTCTTGGAATTGAGTATACTCCCCAGTCTGCATGGTTTTGATCAAACATCTCCCTTTTTTGTTGTAGCCTATGTTATGTTTCTCAACCACTTATCGTTAGAACTTTAAACTCTCAAAAAGTGTTGTTTGTATTATTTTGGAAGTATAAAAGGCCGTTGATATTCTTAATAAAAGCACGAGTTTTGACCAGAAAGTTCTTCAATGGCTGTAGATTAACAATTAGTTTGAAAAAAAAATCATTTAAAATATTTTTCAAGAGATTATGATTTTTATCAAGAAGTCGTTTGAAAATCGATGATTCTTCGACCAGGAAATCCTAAAAATATGCCTTACAATCGATGATATTAGGTCAGGTGGTCCTAGTAAACAAATCTCAAAATTCTAAAATTTGTTTATAAAGACTTGTAATATTATTGTTAAAAATGACCAATATTGATGTTAAGTTCTTAATTTTCTTAAAATACCATGGACTTTTGTCAATAAAAAATCCTTAAAAATCAAAGATATTGGGTCATTTGATCCTTAACAAAAAAGGTTTGAAATCATGTTTTAAAAAAAAAAAAGATCTTGTGTTAATTTTCTTCACAAAACCCCAATATTACATTCAAAAACTCCATGATTTGGATCTTAAAATAAGTTGTACGAATATTCGTTAAACAGCAATACTCATTTTTTATCGAAAAAAAGTTTTAGACATAGTATTCATATATTTCAGCTATTTTGTGTAAACGACTCCCAGAAATACAGATTCATAAAAAATCACGATTTAGGTGAAGCTGTCGTAGAAACAATTTGCTAAAAAAATCACCTATTTTGGATCCAGAAGTCTTATTCTCTATGTTCCTAAAAAATCCGCGATTTTGGGACAATGGTCAAAGATAAAATTAAAAAAAAAAAAAAAAAAACAATCCTAAGCTTTGGAAAAAGAGGTCCTAGGAAAAACTTTTTTCCTTAAAGAACCTATGACTTTGGGCTATGAATATTAAAATATTCTTCCCAAAAATTCACGATTTGCTTTCCGATTTTAGGACAATGGTCAAAGATAAAATTAAAAAAAAAAAAACAATCCTAAGTTTTGGAAAAAGAGGTCCTAGAAACAAAGAACCTACGACTTTGGGCCATGAATTCTAAAAATATTCTTCTTAAAAATTCACGATTTTAAAAATATATTTCCCAAAAATCTATGATTTTGGTTCAAGACATTCCTAAAAATCCACAATTTTGACACTAGGGGCCCTAGGAATAATTGTCTCCTCCACGATTCGGGTCAAGATTTCCAACGAACATTTTTTAAACCAACGGTTTCGCGTGAAGTGGTCACAGAAACAACTTTTTTTGGTCAAGACGTCCGGAAAACAATGTTCTAAAAAAAACAAGTAAGCAAAGGCTACAGTCGAGCGGGGCCGACCGTTGAATACCCTACAACACTATAATGAACCATACAGTTTATATAGGCGAAATACTCGACAGAATTCCGCAAGATATTGTGACAAATAATAAAAGAAAACCATCAGGTTTCGTTCTCTAATTTTCGAATAATAGCAACTTAAACTAATTTGCTCATTTCCAATTTATTGGTCGATGTTGCACGTAAATGGTCTTCCTAGATCTGGAACCAATATTTCCCAAAGACCTATAATCTCTCAGAAGTGGCAAAAGATTAACATTTATTATTGGTTTTTGACTGAAACGCATCTATATGAAATACAGACATTTGACTATATTCTTCAACGAAATCAGCGTTAACGAAATAGTTGGAAGTGCGTCTTTCCTGTATTTGTGAATTCTCCAAAAAGTCACTGGAATGGACATTTTCGTATTTTGTCTACAAAAGTTGGCAAACTATTTCACACTTTGAATATTTTTGGATGGCCATCCAAAACTGCTTGGCTTTTGCAATGTCCGGTAACCCCCATTCAAATGTGCGTGAGGATCGGGCGATAATTACTACCTGCTGACAATTTTGCAGTATTTTGGTCCATTTCAACCCCTAAATATATGGCGATCATCTTATCCCCATGCAAAATTTCGTAAGGATCGGGCCATAAATGCGATCTGTATATGATATCCTGATATCCTAACTACTTAGTTTTGTTAGCTGTAGAAATATTACCAAATGTTTAATTCAAAATGAAAATATGCCAAAAATATGACAAAATGGAAAAAATATGAGAAAATGTTTCAAAATCAATATTTTCATGTTTAGAGAGATATTTGTATGCGTTTTTTAGACGTTTTTCCTTTCCTGTCAAGAGGCCATTCTGAATTAATGAGAACTGTCGAAATCAGTTCAGCCGTTCTCGACATATATGAGATCTTTCAAGCATATCTTCTTTGATAGACATACATATCGCACATATTTTGCTATATATTCGATTTTTTTGGATCTTAACATCAATGTAAAGATCAGAAGTAACCTTGTCATGGCTTTGAGATTTCGCCGTGATTTAAAATATTCGCCGTTTAATGAAAAATTTTGAATTTTTTTTCAATAAAAAAGATATGGCCTATTTTACCCACTAAATATTATCCGATGACCACCCAATTTGGTAGGCTTCTTCCCCGCCCTAAACTCTAGCTACATGCGAAACTCCGCGTCGATTGGTCTATAATTGCGACCTGAATAGCTACTGCAAAATCCAACATTTTTTCAGTATTTGGTCCATTTCAACCCCTAAACATTTGGCGATCATCTCCAAAAGAAATAGGGTTCTATTCTGACCCTAGCCCCACCTCCATTCTAAATTTCGTGAAGATCGGGCCATAATTGCGACCTATAGAGTGATTACAAATTAACATGGACAGACGGACAGACGGACGGACGGACATACATAGCTAGATCGACTCAGCTCGGCGAGCTAGGAAGATCCATATATACTTTCCTATGTGGGAAATCAATATTTGTTACATAATTTTTGGCCCAATCAAACTTATAATACCCCCAACACATAGTGTTGTAGGGTATAAATACATGATTTGAGCAAAGAAAACATTTTCTTAAAAAGTCCACGAATTAGAGTGGTTTTTTAAAAATCCATCATGTTAGTTCAAAATAGGGTCCAGAGGTCCATCATGTTATTTCAAAATAGGTGCTATGATCATTTAAGCAATTTTTGTGCCATTTAGTTCAGATTGACATAAATATCTTCTGTACAGGATCCTCTTAACAGTAGAAGAAATCACCAGCAGTAATTTAGAGCTCCAGCTCTGCCCGCTCAATACTTATGGTAACATATTTAGTATATTTTTGCTTTTTTCGTAGTGTTCGTACAGATTTTCCAAAATCCACAAGATAAGTCATTTTCGAATTATAGTTTTACCAGCCAAATATATGCAAATGAAGTCATATCCATTATCTTTAAGTACTTTTTGTGCTATTTTAGTCCGAATTTCCAAATTTTCTTGAGCATCTTCTTATTTAGCAGAGCCTGGACTTTCATAGAATTTAACCCTTACCTAAATATTTTATTGCTTCATTTTCAGAAAAGCCAGCGAAAACGTTAAACGTTCTTTGAACCGCACCGTTTACAAACTTCAAAATATTTTCAAATAATTTCAATCATTGCCGTTCAACACATGTTACAATTGAAGACTTGTTGATGTAATTTACGGTTCTTGGAAATTCAATGAATTACTTGGAAGCGTCCTTTTGCCACCACCAACCCCCCCCATTCCCCTGAAATACCACTTCTGCCTTTATTGGAGCCTAATTCTATTGATTTCATTGGGGCAACAATAAAAGGCATAACCAGTCAAATCGCTCTCCCCCCCCCCTCTCTCTCTTCATCAGACTCCACAAAATAACTTTGTAAATCAAACAATTCATACAATGTGGATATGTGTGTGTGGGTGATTGAGTGTGTGTGTAATGTTATTCATATGTGGGGGGGTGGGGGGTGTGTGTGTGTTTGTTCATGTGCAATTGTGTAAAGCATTTAACAACATCGTTTACATATCATTAGGTTTTGCCATGTAAACACAAGTATATGTTTATGAATTTTGTTTGTGTGTGTGGCTATGTGTGTGGGTGTGTTTGTGAGGAAAGGAAGGTGTTGTTACGGGAAACGGATACGGATGCGGATATAAGGCTCCGGTATTCGTATGTATGCGTGTGTGTGTGTGTTGCAGATTGATTGTATGTGTGTAACAAGCAGCTTAATTTTGTACAAAACTGTATTATTGTTGTTTTTAGTGTTGCTATTATTGTTCTTCTTCTGCTTCTCGTATTGTGACGGCAGCCAGTTGAATGGCTGCCCATGTTATTGTTGTAGCTACTGTTGTCGTTGTTGTTGTTGTTGCTGGCTCTGCTGGTAAACAGTTTGTGTTTATTGCCAGTTAATTTATTAGTTCAATAATTGAAATTTGATTGAATTTAATTACACCGCCATATATTATTATAAGCAATGGACAGCGCGTGATGAGAGCGAGCGCGGGAGGTGGGATGGATGAGTGCTGATGACTGACATCGGTGTCGGTGGCAACAGGAGAGCAGGCGGCTATTATTTTATGGCCACAAGCCAACAAACCACAACAAAGTGACTAACGCCAACACCATCACCACCACTGACATTGCCACCAGCCATAACAACACCAGTAGCAGCACCACCAAAAACAACAACTGTTTCACAAGACAACAAAAGCCATGACTCTATTTAACCATAATTTGCTGTTGTTGTCATTATCACCATTTGAGCGACGGGATAATAGCCCCGACAAATTATAATGTTATTTAGATAATTAAACCATTTTAAAATGCGATCATCATCAAAATTCATTCCAATAATCACATAAATTTGTTTATTCATTGTTTTGTTGTTGCTGCTGTTGTTGTGTTTGGGAAAATATTTTAATTTTAGATTTTGAAAAGATAATTAATATTTAATAAGCTCCGGCTAAATTTCGGTGGTGAACAAAGCCATAGAGACAATGGAAAAGTGACAACATAATGGGGAATATTTTGAGTTGCGAAGTTTGGAAATTGTTTTTGGTTTTAAGAGGAGTTCTATAGGAAAGAGATTATTTCAAAGCAGGGACGTACACGGAAATGCACTTCAAAACCATTTCTTTGGGAGGGGGAGGGGTCTTTGTAGAAAAAAAAAATAATTTTGCATGTGAAATAAATACACCATACAAAAAAATGATTTCAGTATCCATTTCAGTATGTTC
Source organism: Musca domestica (assembly GCF_030504385.1). NCBI lineage: Eukaryota > Metazoa > Arthropoda > Insecta > Diptera > Muscidae > Musca > Musca domestica. The sequence continues at coordinate 701,649 of NW_026712257.1, forward strand.
CTGCTTCAAAGACTTCTATAGAAAAAACACTCTAAAGGGTGATGTAGATAGGATATCTTTCCGACATTGTTTTCAAACAAAAGGTATTTCAAAGGTATTCTATAGAAAAAAGATTTTAAAATGCGTTCTATGAAAAAGTCATTCATAAAAATGAGTTCAGTAAACATTTAATGGTCTTGTCTTGACCGAACACATTCTGGAGTTCTCCTTCATTGGCAGATAATTGTTCAAAGGTATTCTAGACAGAAGCCTTTTAAAAGACCTTAATTAAAAAAAAACTATCTTTAAAAACGATTCCTTAGGAGAAAGAGCATGAAAATGTCTTTCTGAGGCAAACCGATGGAAGACTCTTTATGGCCATGTTAAGACAGACGTTTGAAGAGACAGAATACCGCTCTATGGCCTATTTTTAAACACAATAACTTCCCAAATATGTACAGAGTTTGTATAGACAAAAACTACTTGAAAACTTTCTATCGACACAGAAAGCCTTTCATATGATATATATGCAGAAGACCCTTTAAAGGTTTTGTATCATTTTTTTATTAAAAAGATTACCCATCTACCAATCAAATCTTCTTCTTCTGTGCAAATAGAAGACTAGTTGAAATTCTTTATAGGCAGAAAGACCGTCACAGGTATTCCAAATAGAGTATATTGTTAAAATAACGTCTCTAAAAGGAGACCCTTTAAAAGTCTCCCATGCCTTCTGTGAAGAAAAGTGATTCAAATGTCTGATTTGTAGAGAAGGCATTCCAAAGGTCTTCTACGGAAAGAAGATCTTTCAAAGGGCTTTTATGAAGTAAAGACAGGTCTTCAACAGGGATATCCCCATCTGAACGTCATTTATGTAGAAAATATAAACAGAAGACCTCTGGATTAAGGTTTGCTGACCATTCTATAGAGAGGACATCCTTTGAAATCCTTTCAAAGAGAGAAGAGTTTTTGAGGCCCTTCTCTAGAAAGTAGACGCTTCCAAGACCTTTCACATCTTCTGTGGAGAGAAGACCTTTCGAATTTCTGCTTAGGATAGAAGATTTCCCAAATGTCTCTTACGGAGAGAAGACCATTCTTAGAACTTTAATGAAGAAAAGATCTGTTTCAGGTCTTTTGCAGAGAGGAACCCCCCATATGAATTAAGCCTTCTTCAGTTATTCTTTAGAAAGAAGACTTTTCGAGAGTTTTTTCTTTAAGAGACAATAAAGCCTATAGACCCCTTGGGTTCCTCGTCAACCAAACCTTCGCTGGGGAGATGATTTTTTAAAGGTCACCTCTAGGAAAACGGCTTTTTAAAAGTCTACCATAATGAAAAGAATTCTCAGGTGTTTTGCAAAAACAGACGACATTTCAATAGAATTATATAAACAGAAGACGTCTTGAAGATCTTTTTTAGTCTCAAAACTTCTAAACGGTTTTCTATACACGGAATGCCTCTCAAAAAATTCTATATACGGAAGAACTTCTTCTTCCATAGACAAAAAAACATCTTTATAGTTGTAAGTCTCTATGGGTTTAAATAGTTGTTCAATAGGACCTCAACAGACACAAATAAACTCGAATCTCTTACAGATGGAAGAACTCTGAAAGGTCTCCTATAAAAAGATAATCTTAAGAATACCTTTTATGTAACGAAGAACTCTTGAAGGTCTTCTATTGAAAGAATACCTCTCGAATGTCTTCTAAAGTAAGAAGGTTTCTATAAAAAAAACATCTCGACGGCCCTCTAAAAGCTCCTCTATAGAAAGCACCCCACTAAAAGCTATTCTATAAAAAGAAGACCTTTATAAGGACTTCTACCGGAAGAATATCACTAGAAGGTCCTCAATAGGAAGAAGATCTGTAGAAGGTCTTCTATAGGAAAAAGAACTCTAGAAGGTCTTTTATAAAAATAAGAAGACTTCAAGACCTTCAATGGAATGAGGGCCTCTGGAAGGTCTTCTAGAAAAAGAAGACCACTGGAAGTTTTTCTATAAAAAAGACCTGTGGATGGTTCTCTATAGGAAGAAGATCTCTAGAAGGTATTCTTTAGGATGTAATACCTCTAGAAAATCTTCTATAAAAAGAAGAAGACACCAAGGCCTTAAATAGGAAGAAGACCTTTAGAGGGACTTCTTTAGAAAAAATACTTCTGTAGAAAAATACCTTCTAAAGAAAGAAGATATCCATAGATAGAAGGTATTCCATTAAAAATTCTCTCTAAGGTCTTCTATAGAAAGATAGCCTCGGAAGATCTTCTATAGAAGAAATACCTCTAAAAGATCTTGAGAAATGTTTCTCTAAAAATAAGACTACCTAGAAAGACTGTTAAAAGTCTGCTAAAGATATAAAACCTGATGAAGGTGCTCTAAAAACAGTAACCGTTTAAGGTCGTCTGTAAACAGAATTCAGCTATAAATAAGTCCCTTAAAAGTATTCTATAGGACCTCTCGAAGGTCATCCATAGCGAGAAGTACACTCGAAGGACTTCTATGAACCGCTTCATAATCTTCTATAAAGGAAAATCCATTTTAATGACTTTGATGAAGTGGAGGTGTTTTGTAAGTCTTTTTGGAGAGAAGACATTCCAATGACTCCTTCAGCGGGAAGAATGTATTTGTGGTGATTTTAAGGAAAGAAAAAAAATTTCAATTTTCAGATAAAATTTAATTAATTAATTTTCACTTTTTAATTTATTTTTTTTTTATTTTCTTGTTAATGTATTTTTTGCAATTAGTTTTTTTTTTTGATTTATTGTTAATTTTTTTCTCTCTTTTTCTCCTTATTATCCTTTCTTCCCACAGCCATTACAGAAGAACCCGAATTTACTGAATACATTGAAAATGTAACCGTACCTGCTGGACGCAATATCAAATTGGCGTGTTCTGTTAAAAATTTAGGATCATACAAGGTGAGTAATATTAAAAAGAAATTATACTTACTATTCAACCAGTGGAATGAGGTTTGAGAAGCTTGGAATAGAAATGTGTGCTCTATTCCAGAACCTGCAAGAATCTACTAGTTTTGCAATTTTTTTCGATGTCATAAAGGAAAAATCGGTAGTCATGGTATAATTTTTTAATATTCTAGAAGCTCTGGGGCAGAGCAGTGATAAACAAAATGTAATAAAAAAATTAATTTTGAAAATCGATTTACATACGTCTCGTTCGTTGTAATTTTTTATCGATTTCAGGAAATTTGGTAAAAATTAAAAATATAAATAAAATTAGTTTTGCAGATTTTGGTCATAATTTAAGATGTAGGCAGTAGCTCCTGGCTATTTTATGGCAAAAAAATTTCAAAATGATAAAATTGTTACCCAAGACCTCGAAGCTTATAAAACTTATCATGGTCATATTTTTAAAAATATTGGTCCCCATGTGGAATGCAAATTCCTTTTGATTTTTGTTGTACTTATAGGTCCTCTTCTCCATATCTATCCAGAATTTAAACTAAATTTACCCCAATATAGTTCATAGTTGCGTACACCAGTTCCTAAACGTATGAGTGATTTTATATATTTTATATCACTCATACGCAGAATTTTCATACAAACGACCTGAGGCCACGGAACTAGATATAGAACCAAATCGTTCCACGGAACTAGAGTGGCACAACACCAATTTAAATAATATTTTTGCTATCCAATTTTTACCGAAAAATGTTTGGAGGTCAGGACCTTATGTATGGAGGATATCAGTTAAATTTTCTATATATCTCATTCCAAATATTTGTATGGAATTCCTCATAATATTAGATTTATATTTGCAAGTAATATAATTTCGAAGACTGATATCCTCCCTGTGACGTATGAGTGTTGTCTAGCTGCATATAAATTATACGTTCATTGCACGAACATCAATTACTTATCGAGTGATTTTTATTAGTTCCGTCTTCTTTTTCCCCCCCCCCCCCCCCCCCCCCCCTTTAAATTGCCATGCAATTTCCAATGTTAATTCACCAGATGAACGCAATATTTTGTTCACATTAAAAGAGCAAAGAAAAAAAAAAAACATCGAAAACTTGGTGGAACAATAAGTCTCAGATCCCCCATTCAATCCATAACCTTTTAACGTTGACACAGCTGCAGATGCATAGTTTCTTATTGTTGCAAAGGAATCTTTGACATCAACAGAAATGCCAGCGAAAATAACAATAATGTGACAGTATTGCAAGGCAAAAAACACGAAAAAAAACGAAGGAGCAAATCGAACAGACAATATATACCCCTACATATATATGAGACTCACTCGATGTGTCTGTGTGTCTCTGTGTGTGTGTTCTTGTGTTTACTGAGTAAAAGCCATGGATAACTGACAGACAAATGACAGTTGTCGTATTGTGACAAAAATAAAAAACAACAACGGCGTTCCATGAAAATGCTAGTCAAGCTGAAGGGGGGAACAAAAAAAAAAACATATTCTCAAAGTGTGGCATACTTACACACTACTATACACACGCAACATCGTGCAACAACTCTTATTTTTATGTACTACACACAGTTGAAGTGTGCGAGTGTTTGTGTGTGGGTTAGTCTCTTTCTACCGAACACACATATTGTTGTTTATTTGTTTTGACGCAGTGAAGAGCAATTGTCGAAGGAAAAATATATTTTCGCCAGCGATTTTTTTTTATTGAAACTGGTTAAAATCCGCCATAATCGAATATTGACTTTCATTCTCCGGAATCTGAAAACGCATCAAAAATAAAGTTCTAAGGAATAATTTTGATTTTTTTTTTTTTTTTCATTCAAAGTTGGAAATTAGAAATTCTCACTACTTATAACAAAAAAATTTGGGCAATAAACATCTGAACCCATCTGAAAACAAGAGGTTCATGTTATAGGGCTAATGGTAATAGTTTCGGCTACGATATCGCACCTAACATATCTACCTGGTAGTAACGTGATAATGCATTATAATGGAATTTTCAGCTTTTATAAATATGCCGTTTACCGCATAGGGCAAATAATTACTATTACATTTACAATGAAACCGTCACACTCTGCCCAAATGTTGCTCTGTAGTAGTTTAGTCCATTTCCGGCGAAGCACTTGCTTGAGGTGATCGACACTTTGGTATTCTTTAGTGCCAACCTTGCTTTCCAAAATACTCCAGACACAATAGTCAAACGGATTGGTATCCGGAGATTTTGGTAGTCATTGTGTGCTGGAAGTGAAGCGAGAAAACTCATTTTGTAACCATTTTTGGGTGGCGAGTGCTGAGTGCGATGATGCTGAGTCCTGTTGGAATGTCCAAGGTCTGCGGCCAAAATGTTTGCGTGCCCAAGGCTTTAATACACCCCCCAGAATATTTTCGCAATAATATTCGGCAATTATTCTGATGTCATGGTCAATTAATACAAGCGGAAAGCGACTATCGGCTGCTATGGCAGCCCACACTAAAAACATGGCCGGCGCTTGAGTTCTGGTGGCCAACCGAAGGAGCACATTTTCTGACATCTGACCTTATTGGCAAGTAAATACTATCGTTTTGTTTGTGTAAAAACTGCTGGACAACAAATGTTTTCCCATTTGAGAAAACCAAATTCGGCAGTCCACCTTTTTCGGCCAAGCGAAGCAACTCTTTAGCTCTTTTGAGTCTCTTTTCTTTCTGTTGCGGTGTAGTTCTTGCACTTTTTGGAATTTTAATTGCTTTAGCCCGAGCTTATTTTTCAATTTTTGTCAATTTTTGCTGATGTTGCTGTTTTCTTCCGTCCACTTCCTAACGAGTAATGGTACGAGACATAAACGATTTATTCACATTTAAATGCTGGAGTGCTCTAACGATAGCCACTTGTTGTTTTCCAGCCAAATGTAAAGAATTCTCACTTTTAATCTTGAATTCTATCACGAATAACTTTTTTCTGGAAAATTCTCACCAAAATGGTTTTTTTTATGCTTGTAAACAATATAATGAGCTGTCACTGAATAATTTTAACAGCTGTCGGACAAGTGGCTTAGAAATGACAGCAGTCTGAAGTTTGTTGCAGTTTTTTAATCTCACCCTGTATAGTGTTCAGTTTAGGTTAGGATGAGGCAGGCTTGCTACTGCAGGAGATTTCCAAAGGGTAGTTAGTGATTTTCTGAATCATTTTCTGTTCTCTGAATAACAGAATCGTTAGCTGGGAATATTTTTTTAACTTTCTCTCATTAAGTTGAGTGACCGGCCATTTATTTACACAGGTGCCCCGGCTTGTTGTTCCACAGGAGTTCGTAGTGCTAGCTAGAATAGTTTCCTAGCCATTGCTGCTGAACCCGAACAAGTTTAAATCTATCTGCGAAGGCCTACCCATCGGTAAGCTGCCAAACCCCAAACGGTCTCAGATCCATTTCAGAAGGCCTGAACATCTGCTCCCAAACATACCCACAGTGAGCTGCCGAAGCCGAAAAACCTAAGACGACCTGGACATCTTAAGCCACGCCTATAGAGACCTCAAGGCAAAGACTTTGAATACGACGACCCCAAGGCAAGCCCTTTGAAGACGACGACCTTAAGGCACGCCTATGAAGTCGACGACCTTTAGGCATGCCTATGAATACAACGACCTTAAGACACGCGTATGAAGACGACGACCTCAAGGCACGCCTATGAACACAACGACCTCAAGGTACGCCCATTAAGACGACGACTTCAAGGTATGCCTATGAAGAGGACGACCATAAGGCACGCCTATGAAGACGACGACCTTAAGGAACGCCTATCAACATGACGGCCTTAAGGCAAGCCCTTTGAAGACAACGACCTCAAGGCAAGTCCTTTAAAGACGACGTCCTCAATGCACGCATATGAAGACGACGACCTGAAGGCACGCCGATGAACACGACGATCTTCAGGCAAGCTTATGAAGACGACGACCTCAAAGAAGAAGACGGCGATTTTAAGGCACGCCTATGAAGAACTGCAGTCCGCGAACTATTATACCTGATTACCTTCAAATCATCAGCATCCCGAAAACCGACATCCCAGAACCCAGACATCGTAATTCTTCTCTTAATTGGTGTGGGAGAGCCAATTGAAATCTGGCGATCACTCACAATTTCCCAATTTTATTCAGAGAATCAACTTTCCGGACACCAGCATCATGACGAACACAAACATTATAATTCGTAATTCCCAATAGTACCTCGAAACCTTCGAAACGTCGGCTAATCACACTTCACATCAACTATCGGAGTACCGATCGTAAACAACCTGGCATCGCTGCATCATAGTTCTTTATCATCCAGTCGTTTACCCTCTTACCTACGAGCTACGTAAACATTGGATTTTGTCGAAAGAGACCTTGGCCCTAAAGCCGATTTTCGGAGGAAGTACGTTTTTGCCGTTTAAAAAAAATATACCCGCATGGCTGAGGGTGTGATTACAGCCATATCTCGAAACTATTGCTAATACTGGGCCCCTTTTTGTGATGAGCAATTTCATTTTTCCGTTTATCACAAAGACCGACAAAAATGAGTTTTTCATATAAAATGTGTAAAATTATCTCTAAATTGAACCAAAATAAAGTATCTCTTCACCTGCCCCCTAACTGATTCGATGGGACAGACCCACTTTTGTTATTGCCCTTTTTTTGTATTTTTAGAATTTTAGTGTCATTTATCAATCGATCAGGCCTGAGTTTGCATTTGCATTTTTCTCAGGTGATATTTTTAATAAAGATTACCTATTATATAATTCTGCAGTTATTTCGAACTGGAATTACTTCCAAAATTCCGAACTGAAATTACTTTCTTACAATTTTTCCATTTAGTTTAGAAAAATATGAATTTGGATATTGGCAAATTCCATCCGTTAGCATTCCAAAGTTCATCAACCGATTCCATCTCTCAGATCTATTAATAAACCCATTTTAAGAGAATTCGTAGAAATATGTCCCTGTTAAAATATCCTCGACTATACCTTGGCTCTTCTTCCACATGACTCTTTGTTCGCATTCACATTAAGGCACTGATTGTTGTGTGTCATTTTGGTTGAACTTGTGAAAAAATGCAGAATATATTTTAAACAGATGCATGTCTTTCCCAGAGTCCTTCCACTTTTTTTTCTACCTCCTCTCCTCTTTCCCTCCGATACCCACCGCAATGCTCCATTACATGTTGGCAATTGTAAATGTGGCACGATTCTCGGTCGGTATTGCCACATGATGAATGTACTGATGAATCCTGTTGAATACTCTATGGGTCGTTCATTTTAATGTGACACAACTGGCAGGCAGACACACTGGCAGACAGACAAACTGTTGTATTGTCTCATGTGAAAGGAACTCCCCCCCCCCTTTTGCATTTCCACACTTGGGGCAAATGTGTCATGGGACTGCAACAATGGAGCAGAAGATGAAATGCATTTGCACCACAGCTCTGCTCTTGCAACATTTGATTTTTATGAAAAATGTTGCGATTAACTTGGTTTAATATTAATTTTCCCCAGAGTTTTTTGTTGTTGCAGTTGTTTTGCCTACACTTGACGGATTCGAAGAGTGGGCATTGAAAAAGTGTGGCATGATTCCCACTTCACTTTCATATCATTGGGCATTTAACTTTCTGTGCGTAGCCAGTTTAATGCACAAAAGATTAATTGTGCGCAAAAGTCAGTCTGTCAGTCCGGCCGTCAGCTACAATGTCGGGAGGCAGAACATTTGTAGGATTGGCTGGCTGGCTGAGTGACTGTCTGTGTGATTCAATAACTCGTTTTTAACAATAAATACTTTTTTCTCTTTGGGTTGACAGTAATCGGTGTTATTATTTATAATATTCCGTTATGGTTGGCCATGGGCATGGAGGCAGGGGAAAGGGGCGTGAAATCCATTCAAAGGCTTTAATTTTTATTATTATCTGTCAGCAGCGTCACATTCATATTTGTCATTGAAGCAGAAAATTAATTTGCTGCTGACATTGCATGACTGAATGTAATAATAATAATAATGCCGATGATGATCATCATCATTTCAATGATGTTGGTAATGATGATGATTATGGGAATATGCCTGGCAAAGAAATTCTATGGACAATGCCATCAGTCCTCGTATGAATGTGAAATATTCTCAGCTTTGTCCATCCTCCCAGCAAAATTCATTAAATAAAAGGATTTAATAATTGTCACTTTGGGATAAATCTATTATGCCAACGGCTCATAACATCTGGATTTTCCGAATGAACACGTGGTCGAATGGGATTGAGGGACTTTATGCTATTCGGAATTGAATTCGAGTTCAATAATAAATTAAAGGTGTGAAAAAAGTTCTGCCATAGAAAGTATAGAAAACAAGTTAAGAAGTATAATTCGTTGGTTCGACAGATATAACCCTCAGATTTAATTTATTTGAAATACTAAAAAAATCTATGCGATAAAGCCAGTACGTTCACAAACGAATTCCAGATTTCCAAAGATATTTTTGGAATTTATTATTAACAAGTAAAAAAAAAAAAAACTGTAAGTTCAATCGGGACGAACTTTGAATACCCTCCACCATTTGGAACGAATTTGGTAATTTTCAACAAAAAAAAAAAAACGAAATAAAATCCGTTAAAATCCTAAAAATACCAAATGTAGCCCTTATATTGGGGTCTATACGACGAGTGGAGCTGCATGGGCAAATTTTGTCAATACCGAATATTGTGAGGTACTATTATGTGGGGGCTATACGAAAACGTGGACCTACACAAACAATCCAGTGGTATCCATTACGAACTTCAAATACCAAATTTGAAACAATGTCGTTGAATAATGTCGCTAAAATCATCAAAATATCGAATATTGGGAGGTACCGTTATATGGGGGCTATACGAAGACGTGGACCTCTACAGACAATTTTCTGCCATAACCTGTAATATCCATTACGAACTTTAAATATCAAATTTGAAACATTTCCGGTGAATTATGTAGCTTAAATCGCCAAACTACCGATAATAGGGAGGTACCATTATATGGAGGCTATTCCAAAACGTGGACCTACATGGCCCATTTTCAATACGTAACCTACATAATCTACATATGAGTAAAATTATATAATCCGAGGGAACTAATATATGGAAAGTGTATTTAACTCTAAATCGATATCCACCAAATTTGACGGAGGCAGTTGTTGATTTGGTTGCAAAAATCCATCCAATTTGAGCTGATGTTATATGTTTGGTACAGAATAAACGTGAAATCGGTTAAAGATACGTATGGGAGCCATATCTAAATCTGAACCGATCTCGATAAAATTTGGCAGAGATATTTCTGAGCTGTATGAAATATTTGGTACCAAATATCATTTTTTCGAAGTGCATATTGCGAATTTAATCACCAAATCGGATGAAACAGCTATATTTGAACCAATGTTCACAAAATTTGAAATATTTGCTTCAAGGGCACAATACACTTTTGGGGCACAATAGAATTGGAATCGGAAAAAAAATATATAGGGGAGCTACATCTAAATTTGGGCCGATTCGCACCAATTTCCACAGTGTCCGTCCTTGGGCCAAATAAATGATTTGTGGAAAATCGTTAGCTCAATGGGACAATAAATAATATTTCTATAGAAATATGATAAAGAGGCAGGCTTTAACCTATTCATCCCAATCGTGTTATTTGAGATTTATGGGTATTGAAAATGCCAATAATTTGTGAGGAAGTTGAATATATCTGTACACGTTTTTTGTAGTTCTCATATAGCAGTCTCGCCTTATTCTCATTTAAAGTACTTTGAAGGTTCGAATTACAAATGGCTATAATTTATCAGGGTCAATTTTAAGTACGTCAACTCTACCCATGTTTTCGTGTACCTGTCATTTAACAGTTCTAGGTACTTCTTGTTTTTATATCCTACACCACATAGTGGTAAGGGTATTATTTCTTTGTGCATTTGTTTGTAACATGGAGAAGGAAGCGAGATAGACCTATAGTTACTTTTGAGGATCTCCATAGAGTCACTTTCTGAGTTGATTTATACATGTCAGTCCGTCTGTCCATGTATTCTTGTGAACAAAATGCAGATCGCATTTATAGTCCGATTGAGATGAAATTTTCCAAACAACATTTGTTTGGCCCAAGGAAGAACCCTATTGAAATTGGAGATAATCGGTAAAAATTTAGATATAGCCCCCTTATATATTTTCGTCCGATTTGCCTTTTATTGTGCACCAAACGTGTAATATTAGCCCGAATAGTATGGAATTTTGCACATACAACCAAATTAGGCTTGGAAAAAAGTTTGCCAAATTTGATGGAAATCGGTTCATATATAGCTGTAGCTCCCATGTATATTGTTCATCCGATTTGTTATTTTTGTCCTCCGCAGCCGTAATATGCACTCTGTAATAAACAATTTTTGGGGAAATATATCAAATATAGCTCAGAAATACCTTGATAAAATCCGTTTCAGGATATTTGGAGTCGATCTAGTGGTGTCCATCCGTCTGTTTGGCTGACATGCCCAATCGTCACAAAATGATATTTTCAATCAAAAATTTCTAGCCTGGCAACGTAGGTGGCCCACCCCTACAGGTACCTCCCCCAAAAAAGGGGAAAGAAGAAAAGGATAGGACCAATCAATTTTAAACTTTGCAAATCTCAATATTTGTATTGGTGCTAGATCAGGTGCGCAAATAAACAATATCAGTCTACTCCATCTAGTACCTCCCCGCAAAGCACCTGCAGCTTCACAAATTTAAAAAAGATACCAAAGAAAATTCCGATTATCATCAAATTTCCCAAATCCCAATATTTCTAACACCTGTATAGCTGGTATGAAGATAGGATGGAACAGACCATTACTTCCGCTACCTCCCCCAAAAAAGTCAACATTTTGAATAACCACATCCCTAAAGTACTACATGAGTATCCGATTCTTTTCAAAATTGGCACGTTCCAACATTTTCACCAACACAAGATCTGGTGTGAAGATGGTGATCATTTTGGTACTTCCCCCAAAATGGGTCAACATTTTGAATGATCGTAACTTTTGTGACGACGTGTTTTCACTTTGAAGCTGGGGTAGGTTCAGCGGGGGCCAGAGTCGTCACAAAAATTTATTTGTTAGGACATAAAGAGAGAGAGCGAAGCGAAAATATTTTCTTAAAACGTTATAAATTTATTTCCTTAAATAACACTAAACACTACACTAAACACAATAAAATCACGTTCAGAACTTTTTACGAAGAACACTAAATCACAAAGTTCAGTCGAAATGTTAATAAACGGGTAGCAGTGGTGGCAGCTTGGCACAGCGGCGGCCCGATGAATAGGCGAGCGACGAATAGAGTGGCGGCAGCTTGGCACAGCGGCGGCCCGATGAATAGGCGAGCGACGAATAGAGTGGCGGCAGCTTGGCACAGCGGCGGCCCGATGAATAGGCGAGCGACGAATAGGGTGGCGGCGGCTTTGGCACAGCGGCGGCCCGATGAATACGTCAGCGGCGAGTAGTAGTGGCGGCAGCTTGGCACAGCGGCGGCCCGATGAATAGGCGAGCGACGAATAGGGTGGCGGCGGCTGTGGCACAGCGGCGGCCCGATGAATACGTCAGCGGCGAGTAGTAGTGGCGGCAGCTTGGCACAGCGGCGGCCCGATGAATAGGCGAGCGACGAATAGGGTGGCGGCGGCTTTGGCACAGCGGCGGCCCGATGAATAGGCGAGCGGCGAATAGGGTGGCGGCGGCTTTGGCACAGCGGCGACCCGATGAATACGTCAGCGGCGAGTAGTAGTGGCGGCAGCTTGGCACAGCGGCGGCCCGATGAATAGGCGAGCGACGAATAGGGTGGCGGCGGCTTTGGCACAGCGGCGGCCCGATGAATAGGCGAGCGGCGAATAGGGTGGCGGCGGCTTTGGCACAGCGGCGGCCCGATGAATACGTCAGCGGCGAGTAGTAGTGGTGGCAGCTTGGCACAGCGGCGGCCCGATGAATACGCGCACGACGAATCGGGTGGCGGCAGCTTTGGCACAGCGGCGGCCCGATGAATAGGCGAGCGGCGAATAGGGTGGCGGCGGCTTTGGCACAGCGGCGACCCGATGAATACGTCAGCGGCGAGTAGTAGTGGTGGCAGCTTGGCACAGCGGCGGCCCGATGAATACGCGCACGACGAATCGGGTGGCGGCAGCTTTGGCACAGCGGCGGCCCGATGAATAGGCGAGCGGCGAATAGGGTGGCGGCGGCTTTGGCACAGCGGCAGCCCGATGAGTACGTCAGTCGCCGTCAACGCAGCCCGAAGAATAGGGAGTATTGCTACAACCCTCACTTGACCCTGCGTTCAGTCGCCGTCAACGCAGCCCGAAGAATAGGGAGTATTGCTACAACCCTCACTTGACCCTGCGTTCAGTCGCCGTCAACGCAGCCCGAAGAATAGGGAGTATTGCTACAGCCCTCACTTGACCCTGCGTTCAGTCGCCGTCAACGCAGCCCGAAGAATAGGGAGTATTGCTACAACCCTCACTTGACCCTGCGTTCAGTCGCCGTCAACGCAGCCCGAAGAATAGGGAGTATTGCTACAGCCCTCACTTGACCCTGCGTTCAGTCGCCGTCAACGCAGCCCGAAGAATAGGGAGTATTGCTACAACCCTCACTTGACCCTGCGTTCAGTCGCCGTCAACGCAGCCCGAAGAATAGGGAGTATTGCTACAACCCTCACTTGACCCTGCGTTCAGTCGCCGTCAACGCAGCCCGAAGAATAGGGAGTATTGCTACAACCCTCACTTGACCCTGCGTTCAGTCGCCGTCAACGCAGCCCGAAGAATAGGGAGTATTGCTACAACCCTCACTTGACCCTGCGTTCAGTCCAGTCCAGTCACCACAAATAGTCAAGGCTTATTGTTTGGCTTACTAAGACTCAATTCAACCGAGGTTGCGCGCCTTTTCTTCCTCCCAATCACACTTGACTTACCAGCCATCAACAGAAGACTGATCCCGATTGGGTGAAATGCGTCTCCTTTTATACCTTTTTGGCTGGACAACGATTGTTGTTTTCTCATGACAGCAGCTGATCCCAATCTGACAGTTTTGCGTAGTTCCGCCATTTGCCACCAGGGGTTCCAATGTTGTATTTTAAGTATACTTCTTTCTACTAGGGGACAATAATAATGTACCCCAAAAACGAAAGCATGACTTTTGGGCGTTACATGGCATCTCTTCCTCCCTCTGATTTTTGATTCCTTGATTTGCTTTCTCTATTGCTATTGGGTTTCAATAGCCAGGAAGCCCTAGGGTGTTATGTAACCTTTTATTTCTCCGACATGGGCACTTTGGTTCGACTATATCTCGGTCGAATAGGAAGGTATGTTAGAGACCAATTGCAGAAGTTCGGAGAGATACCTTCACTACCCCGTCTGCTGATATTATTATGCGGTACTGCTTGCCATCTTGTTTAACAATTCGCTTCAGTTTGTGTCCCTTTTTCCAATTGTTTTTAAACTTCTCGATACGGCTTTGTAGGTTTTCGGGATAATTTGGCAGTTCGAGAAATGTGTTATTGTTCACGGGATTGTCTGTCGAGGACGATGGCGTTGACTCAGTTGGGATTTCAGTGACTGGCAATTTGATTGTACTTGGTGTGCTATTATTCTCCTTACTGGGTATAAACACTTCATCGATGGAAGGTTGACTGCTACACACTGTTGGCTGATGAGGTGTCATCGTTTGGCTTGTGGATGATGATGAAGACGACGAGGCTGATGAGGATGAGGATGACGATAAAGACGACGAGGCTGATGACAGTTCGACAACGTGTCCCGGCGTTCCTGGTAATGATTTATCTTCCTTCACGTTGGGGGACCTGTGATCGTCCGATATGACGGCAGCATTGGATTGCGATGGAATTTGTACGTCATCACTATGCAACAGATTTGCTTGTTCGGTTATGTTATATAGCGGTGATGATGGAGGAACACCAACCAGCGTCTGCCATTGGGTCCACCACTCCAAACTAGGATCTTCGGACACTGTCACAAAACTACTTGCGGTCGATCTGGAGTCTTCTTCTAAATGTGCGAAAGCATGTGAGGATGAAATAGGAACCTCCTTCGCCCGTTTGAATTTTTTCGTGTTGGGGCTATCTTGCTCCATCGTGATGTTGAAATTTTGAGAATTGCGATGGTCTTTGAAGTATGGGCTTATATTAGGACACTGATTAGTTTGGGTATTGTCAATTTAATGTCTAAAAATAAAATAAGAAATTATAATGAAATGGCATCACATAAACGTAAGTGGAACTACAATCAACATTCTACTTCTATGTCTACAATTTAATTTTGTTCTTCATAAAAAGGCTTAATTTCACTTAAGTGCGCGACGCGGGTGATGTTGTCTTTTCCTCGGACTACAACGATTACTGGAGATTGGAATTTTTGGTACGACAAACGGCCCTCCGTATTTGGGCGCTAGTTTGGCGGCGAAATTTTCGACGGCCTTCGACTGAGGATGTAGACGAACTAGAACTTGCTCCCCAATCTTTGGTTTCCAAACTCGTCGTCTAAGGTTGTACTGTCTCCGCTGGTTTTGAGATGCTTTTGCCAAGTTTCGACGCACTATCTTAAATATTTCTTTCAACTCCTGGGCACGGTCTTCTGGTAAGACTATTCTAGCACCAGTTCCTGTTGTGAGCTGATCATATAATGCCTGGGGCAGTCGCGGTTCTCTTCCTTGTGTCAGGTATGCCGGCGAATATCCAGTGGATTCTGATGCACTAGTGTTTATGGCTAACATTATTTCGGGCAGCATATCGTCCCATGTATTATGTTGTTTCGAAACTTGTGCTATCATTGTTTTCACTGTCCGATTTGTCCTTTCCGTAGGGTTCTCTTGCGGGGTGTAGGGAGCCGTAAGTTGATGCTTTATACCCATTTCTGCTAGGAATTTTTCGAATTGGTTGCTAGTGAATTGGGTTCCGTTATCGGTTATCAATATTTTTGGAACCCCATATCTAGAAATAATTCTTTCTCTGCATGCCTTTATTAATCCCTCTGTCGTAGCCTTCCGCAATGGAACCAACTCCGTCCATTTTGAGAATCTATCCATAATAACGAGTAGCATTGAGTTACCGTGCTTAGATCGCGGTAGGGGTCCTACGAAGTCCGCACAAATAGTGGCCCATGGTTCCTCCGGGATTCTTATCAACATTTCCCCTGCTGGTTTCTGTTGGCTGACTTTATATTTTTGGCAACATTCGCACTGCTGGACATAACGTTTGATGTCCTGGAACATACCAGGCCAAAAATATCGGTTCGACACCTTGTTGCTAGTCTTTCGCACTCCCAAATGACCTCCGGTGACACTGTCATGATTTTCTCTAAGGACCTGAATCCTTGATCCGGTGGGCACACACAGCTTCCATGGTGTGCAATCTTCATCGTTTATTTGCTTGGGAAGATGTCGATAAACATTTCCCTCAATGATTGTATAGTCTGGATACTTCTTCGGATTCTTGGTTATGGTTTCCTTCAACTTTTCTAGCCATGGGCACGGACTGGTGTCATATTTTACTGTGGCTAGGTCTAACGTTTCCAAAGGTGTTCTCGAAAGCGCATCCGCCACAACGTTCTGTTTTCCTCTACGGTATCTGATCAAAAAATTATATTGCTGTAGCTCGAGAGCCCAACGTGCGAGTCGACCTGTAGGGCTTTCAATAGAATTTAACCATTTTAGGGCCAAATGATCGGTAATAACTATAAACTGGTAACCCTCTAAATAGGGTCTCATGTGTCTGATGCCCCACAGTATGGCTAGACATTCCTTTTCAGTCGCTGAGTAGTTCTTTTCAGCCTGTTTTAAATGTCTGCTGGCGTAGGCTATGACACGTTCCACGTTATCTAACTCCTGTGTTAGAACTGCTCCAAGGCCATAGTTGCTGGCATCAGTTTGCAATATGAACGTCTTTGTGAAATCCGGACAAGCCAGAACGGGGGCTTCAGTTAACTTTGCTTTTAGGTCTGAGAATGCTTCTTGTTGTTCGGGACCCCATTTCCAATGTTTTCCCTTTTTAAGAAGACTAGTCAATGGTTGTGAAATTGTTGCAAACTGTGGGACAAATCTTCGGTACCAAGATGCTACTCCAAGAAATCTTCGTACCTCCTTTACCGATGTTGGAGGTTTCATTTCCACTATTGCGGCAACTTTATCTGGATCCGTCTTTATTCCCTCGCTACTCACAACATGGCCTAAATACTTCGTTTCTTTTCTGAAAAATTCGCATTTCTCAATGTTTATTCTCAGGTTAGCTGATCGCAATCTTCTGAACACTTCTCTCAAGTTCCGCAAGTGTTCCTCAAACGTTTTTCCAATGACGATGATATCGTCAAGGTATGCAAAAGCGTGGGGGTCCATTTCAGGCCCAATCACACTATCTAATGCCCGTTGGAAGGTTGCCGGTGCTGAATGCAAACCGAAAGGCATCACTTTCCACTGATATAGACCTTTACCAGCTACCGCAAAGGCCGTGTATTTTCTGCTCTCCTTCGCCATAGGTATTTGCCAATATCCGTCTTTAAGGTCCAGGCTACTCACGTATTTGGCATCCCGTAGTCGATTCAGTATTGTGTCGATGCGGGGTAAAGGGTAGGCATCTGGAACAGAACGTTTATTCAATTGGCGAAAATCCATACAAGTTCTCCAATTCCCATTTTTCTTTCTGACTAATGTGATGGGGAAACAGTATGGGCTTGTAGACGGCTCTATACATCCTCGTTCTTCGAGCTTTCTCACTTCGGCATTAATCACGGCTTGCATTGCAGGATTTCGCGGAGCATATCTTAATTTAATGGGTCGATCGTCGGTCATTACAATCTTATGTTCAGCTATTGACGATAGGCCATTTAATTGTTGGAACTTAGGGAGTTCCTGTGCCAGAAAATTTTCAACGATCTCACATTGCGTTTTACTCAATTCATCGTTTAAGAATTTAGGTCTGGGGAATACATTATTCGTAGCTGTCATTGTATCTATTACCTCTTTTGATGGGGTTTCCTCTCCTATAGCCACGGTACAATGCTCCGTTGATGTGGTTGGCTTACTTAATTTGACACTTATACCGGCGCAGTGAATGGTCGTGTGGAACTGTTTTAGAAATTCCAATCCCAATATGATGTTTTCCTTGAATTGCGGCATGATGAGAAATGTAACATCTGAGCTTTGGTTTCCAAATGTAACAGGTAACACTGTTGATCTTGTGATGTTCACCGTGGTGCCGTCTGCGAGGATAACATTTGCCTCATGCCGTGAATAAGTAAACCTTTTCTTGATTTTTTTCGCAAATTCTCTTTTTATAAAACAGCTAGTGGCACCAGTGTCGACAGTTGCTTTAATAGCTTTCCCCTCTATTAAGACAGTTGCAGTAAGGCGATATTCTTCACATTGCAATGATGTAATATTCTGGTTACTCTTCTTTGCCGGGGGTTCATCCTGCTGCGTTTCTGGATTGGATGAGCTTTCGTTTAGCACTTGGTCACCTTGATTGGTGCAATACAGGTTATTTCTAGAGTTGTCCGCACGTCGATTATAGTTTTGTTGATTTCGAGGCTGTTCTGACCGAGAATTATTTGGTATGCTTTCGAGTTCGTCTGCCAAGGAGATCAATTCCGAAAGTGTGGTAAAGTCTTTACGGCGAATGTACCATTGATAATCCGGATGCGCGTTTCTAAAAATTCGTTCCAATTTTTGTTCTTCGGTCATATTGGTGTGCTGCATAAGATGCTGTATAGAGAGTACATATTCCTTAAACGGCTCCTTATTACGCTGTATCCTTCTCCTAATTTCATCCTCCAATTTCTCAAAGTATCTCGGTGGCAAAAAGAATTTCAGAAAATCACTCTTAAATTCGTTCCAGGTAGTCCAGTGTCGGTTGTTGTTCCTTAGCCAGATTAAAGCTTTACCTCGTAACAACTCTGGCATTACTTTAATTATTTGATTCAATTCCACGATGTACATTTCAGCCATTTCCTCTACACGTTCTACGAATCCAATAGGGTCCATTCCATTTTCAAAAGTAATATTCCATTTTCGGATTTGGTCGAGAATTACGAGTAACGACGAATTATTGGATGGCTTGGGCGGAGAATCTTTTTGAAATCCATATTCGGGGTTTGTTGGCGACATCTTCTGTACTTTTTGATCGTTTGTTACCCCTGTGCTTGACTCTCCATGTGACCTTTCCGCGGAAATGTGGGGAAGGGCGTACTCTGTTTTTATTGGGGATAATACTATTGCTTCTGCTCCACACGGTGTTACGGTTATAAGGGGTTGTTTTGTGACGGCTCGCAATGTCGGCGATTTGGTCGGACTGGTACTTTCATGTTTGTTCTGCAACTCTATAAGCCGTCTGTATACATCGGCTTCATGGTCGTTGTGGAGAAATTTAGCCCATCTTTTTCGGAGATCGTCCACTTTTCCAACTGGATCAAGATTGAATTCAGTAAGATATGTTACCAAGTCTTCTTGCTTTAGCATATAGGCCCAGGAGACCTTCAACATTGTCTTTTCGTTTGACATTTTTTTTTTTTTTTTTTTTTTTTTTTTAACTGTTTTTTTTTTTCACTGGGTTTTCATCTGTATTTGTCTAATTATTGTTCACTCATTTATTTATTCTTTCTCTCTTTTATAGTCCCTGCTCGGGCGCCATTGTGACGACGTGTTTTCACTTTGAAGCTGGGGTAGGTTCAGCGGGGGCCAGAGTCGTCACAAAAATTTATTTGTTAGGACATAAAGAGAGAGAGCGAAGCGAAAATATTTTCTTAAAACGTTATAAATTTATTTCCTTAAATAACACTAAACACTACACTAAACACAATAAAATCACGTTCAGAACTTTTTACGAAGAACACTAAATCACAAAGTTCAGTCGAAATGTTAATAAACGGGTAGCAGTGGTGGCAGCTTGGCACAGCGGCGGCCCGATGAATAGGCGAGCGACGAATAGAGTGGCGGCAGCTTGGCACAGCGGCGGCCCGATGAATAGGCGAGCGACGAATAGAGTGGCGGCAGCTTGGCACAGCGGCGGCCCGATGAATAGGCGAGCGACGAATAGGGTGGCGGCGGCTTTGGCACAGCGGCGGCCCGATGAATACGTCAGCGGCGAGTAGTAGTGGCGGCAGCTTGGCACAGCGGCGGCCCGATGAATAGGCGAGCGACGAATAGGGTGGCGGCGGCTGTGGCACAGCGGCGGCCCGATGAATACGTCAGCGGCGAGTAGTAGTGGCGGCAGCTTGGCACAGCGGCGGCCCGATGAATAGGCGAGCGACGAATAGGGTGGCGGCGGCTTTGGCACAGCGGCGGCCCGATGAATAGGCGAGCGGCGAATAGGGTGGCGGCGGCTTTGGCACAGCGGCGACCCGATGAATACGTCAGCGGCGAGTAGTAGTGGCGGCAGCTTGGCACAGCGGCGGCCCGATGAATAGGCGAGCGACGAATAGGGTGGCGGCGGCTTTGGCACAGCGGCGGCCCGATGAATAGGCGAGCGGCGAATAGGGTGGCGGCGGCTTTGGCACAGCGGCGGCCCGATGAATACGTCAGCGGCGAGTAGTAGTGGTGGCAGCTTGGCACAGCGGCGGCCCGATGAATACGCGCACGACGAATCGGGTGGCGGCAGCTTTGGCACAGCGGCGGCCCGATGAATAGGCGAGCGGCGAATAGGGTGGCGGCGGCTTTGGCACAGCGGCAGCCCGATGAGTACGTCAGTCGCCGTCAACGCAGCCCGAAGAATAGGGAGTATTGCTACAACCCTCACTTGACCCTGCGTTCAGTCGCCGTCAACGCAGCCCGAAGAATAGGGAGTATTGCTACAACCCTCACTTGACCCTGCGTTCAGTCGCCGTCAACGCAGCCCGAAGAATAGGGAGTATTGCTACAGCCCTCACTTGACCCTGCGTTCAGTCGCCGTCAACGCAGCCCGAAGAATAGGGAGTATTGCTACAACCCTCACTTGACCCTGCGTTCAGTCGCCGTCAACGCAGCCCGAAGAATAGGGAGTATTGCTACAGCCCTCACTTGACCCTGCGTTCAGTCGCCGTCAACGCAGCCCGAAGAATAGGGAGTATTGCTACAACCCTCACTTGACCCTGCGTTCAGTCGCCGTCAACGCAGCCCGAAGAATAGGGAGTATTGCTACAACCCTCACTTGACCCTGCGTTCAGTCGCCGTCAACGCAGCCCGAAGAATAGGGAGTATTGCTACAACCCTCACTTGACCCTGCGTTCAGTCGCCGTCAACGCAGCCCGAAGAATAGGGAGTATTGCTACAACCCTCACTTGACCCTGCGTTCAGTCCAGTCCAGTCACCACAAATAGTCAAGGCTTATTGTTTGGCTTACTAAGACTCAATTCAACCGAGGTTGCGCGCCTTTTCTTCCTCCCAATCACACTTGACTTACCAGCCATCAACAGAAGACTGATCCCGATTGGGTGAAATGCGTCTCCTTTTATACCTTTTTGGCTGGACAACGATTGTTGTTTTCTCATGACAGCAGCTGATCCCAATCTGACAGTTTTGCGTAGTTCCGCCATTTGCCACCAGGGGTTCCAATGTTGTATTTTAAGTATACTTCTTTCTACTAGGGGACAATAATAATGTACCCCAAAAACGAAAGCATGACTTTTGGGCGTTACACTTTTATAATCAAATTTCGCAATCCTGATCATACCACTCCTGGTACCATACCCTCAAAGGGTCAAAATTTTGACCGTCCATTACCCTCATTAAATGCAAAATGAACGTTCAACCAACACAAGATCTGGTGTCAAGATGGTGTAGATCGACTCACTTTTTCTGGAACCTTACCCACAAAGTGGCAACATTCGGAATATAAATTTTCCAAATTATCGGATTAAAATGAAGATCCGATTTTTTTGAAACTTGGCACATCCTAATATTTTTTCTAAACCAAGATTTAGTGCATAGATGGGAAAGATCGACCTACTCCTTCTGGTACCTTTTCCCCAAATGGTCATTTTTAGTGAAAATGATGTGTTTAGGTTTTTTTATTATAAATATAACACGTTTCCATTGTAATTCAAAATCCGTCTTACTACTATATTTTTTTGGAAGGTGTTTAAGGAAGGAATATTCTAGAATCTAGATCGAATGGGAAAACTTCAGAGGGTCTTGTGATCATAAAGTCTTATAAAATTCTTCGGAGGAGAGACCGTCGGACTTTAGAAAACCTTTCACAGGTATTCGAAAATAAGATTCTTAAAAGGTATTTAAAATGGCGCTTGGACTATAAAAGACCTCCAAAAAGGTGTGTTGTCTATAGAAGAGCTTCCACATTTTCTTGGGGAGAAAAAATTAAATTTTGACATTTTCTGGAAAGAATCAATGATGCCAACCAATTAACCCAATCCTAGTATTAAATATTGCTCCTTTTGAATACAGGCCACCTCATCTTTATGTAGAGCATAATAATACGGATTTAAATTGCAATACTATTATAATCCCTCTTCTTATTCTCTGCGCAGAATAATTTAATAAAAACTTAAGAATTTAAAATCAATTCCATTTTCCTTTTGTTTTGTATTTAGGTTTCGGTTTTATTTTCTTTTAATTTTCTTTGAAATCTTTAAAGATACACCAAGACCCACTCACACACACACACATCGACAACAAAAATATAGCCATTGATGTTGTTATTATTATTCCGGATTCGAATGCATGTGAAAAAGGACTGGAAACAGCAGGAAACTGATAACACGCTCTTTAACACAAACACCCGATTCGCAAAAAAAAAACACACACACACTCATAGAGAGATAAGAGAACCACACTAATATAGAATGCAACCGACCACAATTGTTGCCAGCGAATATTCAAACAAAAATACAATGAAATAAAATGAAACAAGCGTTTGCTAGTTTCCTTGTGGACGTGTCTCGCTCTCTGTGTGTGTGTATATGTGTGTTTGTGAGTGTACATTGTTAGGAATAACAAAGAGAACGGGTCTTGTTATTGCCCACTAATGGGAATACAAACTAAAAATACGAAGCACCAGCCAAACACACACACACACATCCTCCCCAAAGAAAAGCCAGCCAAAAACTGTGAGCCAATCCATATAACCTGGATATTTGGTTCTCGAATCTATTCTGCAAAGCCCCATTTAGGGGGGAGAATGAGCTGTTTTATATTTCATTTTATTCTGTTTTCCAATATTTTTTTTCATTTTTTTAGTATGGCTGGCTGATAGCCACCAGCCTGCATACAAAATACCATGGACATGCTTAGGGTTTCCTAAACGCATTTATTGTGTGTTCCATTTTCTTTCTTTCGTTCTTTTTTTGCCGAAAACAATGCACCAACAATGTTTTCGCACGTTTGACCAGAAAATATTCCCACACCAGGCCAACCAACACCACCAGTATACCCCGAATCCATGGCAAATAAGGCTGGCCCAATTGTTATGGCTAATTTGTAAGAGAATGAAAACTTCCGCCAGCCATGGTGGGAAGCTGGCAAATAAAACTAATTTAAAAAATGTTACCATAATTGCGGTTTGGATTCAATGGAATTTTATTTTTTCCTCCCACTTTTTTTTTGAGAGGAAGAAATGTAGCCATAAAATTTTCAATAGCTAACACTTGTTCGCATATGCTTGCGAAGATGTGTTGGCGTTGCCATACGGAATCTTTGCTGACATAAGTGTGTGAAAATAATTCGCTGAAACGTCTTCACCTCAGATGCCATGATCCTGTAACCGGGAAGATTTTTTTCTAGGAAGAAAAAAAATCAACTTCAGTTTTATGGCATTTTTTATTTGCAAACAAAATTGCGGAAACTCTTCCAAAGAAACAGCATTGGGTCACAGAATTGAAATCGGAAGAACTAACACTCATTAAAATACTTTAAAAATGTCGTCGAAGGATAGAAGATCTTTTAAAGGTCCTTAGTTTTTATGAGGCCTTCTATGGGACGTATAAAAGACCTTTAAAATGTCTACAGATTATAAAAGTCTTCCGGCTATAAAATATCTTTTAGAGGCTTTTGAAGGGGTTTTAGGCTACATAAGATCGTAAAAAAACACTATAGGGGTTATATTGTCTTTTTTAAGTGTCCTTCGGTTATAAAATACCTTTTAGAGGCTTTTGAAGGGGTTTTAGTCTGCAAAAGATCTTAAAAACTCTATTTTATTTTTAAAAAGTTCTTCACCTCATTTTTAAGGTATTTCATAGCCGGAAAACAAGTTAGTGACTTTTCTAATCGACAGATATTTTTAAGGACTTTCATACGTCGTAAAGAAAGTCTCATATAATCAACGGATCAACTTACCACGACATTTTGAAAGTCTTTTATATTTCAATATTGTAGACTTTTAAAGCCCTGTAAAGAGCGATCGGGCTTATGAACATATAGAATTGTTAAACTCTTATGGCTACAAGAGGACTCTGAAATCTATAAGATCTGCAGGAAAGATTTGGAAGATATTCGGACTAAAGTCTTTGGACTATTAATGACTTTTAACAAGATTGGAACTTCAGAAGATATATATCTTCGGTCTGTAAAAGAAGTTTGAAGTCTTCTAATGATAGAAGACTCCTAGGAGAACTTCGGACTCAAGAAGGCCTTTAAAACATCTTCTGACCCTTTGTCTTAAATATATATTTAATAGGTATACAAACTAAATATGGAATTTTCAAGCATATGCGACTGTAGAAGAGCCGTAAAACGTATTCGATTTAAAGAATAGAGTTAACAGATCTTCGGATATTTGAAACCTTAATAAAGTCTTAGGACTCACCTTTAGCAAAATTCAAACTACACGTGGTATTTAAAACGGGTTTGGTGTATAAAACTTCTTTCAGTGGTTACCTATAAAATACCATCACAAGGACTTCGATCCAATAAAGATCTGCAAAAGCTCTTAAGGATTTAGAAGACAACACGTCTGCGGCCTATAAAGTTTCTTTAGAAATTCTGCGAGTTTAAAAGACCTTTATATATTCTCGGAGCACGGAGAGGCCTTCTAAGGGCGTTCTACCCATAGATGTCCGTAAAAATATATCGTTAGACAACCATCATTCGCTCATCTGTCTACAAAAGACCCTCAAAAGATATTCTATTTTTCTGAGACAAAATGTCCTTCGAGTAAGATGTCCTTTGGAAATTTTCGGAGTTTGGAAGACCTTCAAAGGGTGTTCAGACCAAAGAAATCCTTTGGACTGTTGTAGACCATAATCTACTCATCTTTCTACAGAAAACCTCCAAATGATTTTTTATCTTTTTAAGGCCCCAAAATGACTGTGGAGATTTTAAGACCTTCAACGGCTCATCTTTCTATAACAGAAGCTCCCTTGTCAATAGAAAACATTCAAAATTGTCTTTTGTCAACAGAAGTCCTTCAGTGTGTCTGCCTCTAGAAGGTCTTGAAAAAATTCTTAGTCTAGAGGTTATAGAAACCCTCCAAAAGGGTATTTTTGATGTAACAAAGTCTTTCAAAAGGGCATCGGTCATTTTGTAATTGTTGGGTTATACATTTTGTATTCGCAAAATTTTCAAATAATATAAATCGTTCCAAAGATCTCGAATGTATTGAACAACTTCGAAAAGTTTTTGGAGTATAGAAGACCTTTAACCGGTCAAAAGGTCATATGTCTATAGAAGATCTTTAGAACGTCATCGGGCCATAGAAACTTTTGAATGATCACCTCTCTACAGAAAAATCGAAAAATCTACATCGAAGTACTTCCCTTTACAATAGAAGACAATCAAAATGCCTTTTGTCTTCCGAAGTCCTTCAACTTATCTGCCACTAGAAGACCTTGAAAAGGCTCCTCGTGTAGCCACCATAAAAACCTTAAAAGGTTCTCCGGACTTTAAAAGTCTTCGAATTATAGAATTTAATAAAATACATTTAAAAGTTTAATAAAATACATATTAAAAGTTATTGCTGTAAAGAAGATCTTCAATAGGTCTTCGGAACATAAAAGTCTCTGTTTTTTGACTATACGAGATATTCAAAAGATCTGCCAATTGAGATTTCTGAAGTGTTGAATAACTTCGAAAAGTTTTTTGGAGTATAAAAGACCTTTAACCGGTCAAAAAGTCGTATGTCTGTAGAATACCTTTAGAATGTCCTCGAGCCATAGAAGAACTTTGAAAGACCGCCTGCATACAGAAAGATGGAAAAATCATATTTTTATAAAAGTCCAACAAAAGACATTCAAAATTTCTAAAAATCGTCCGGCTATGTAAGACTATAAAAGACCTTGAAAGCGGTCAACTGTTTATAAAAAACTTAAGAAATCATGTCAGGTCTTTTGTTGGTTTTTCTAATTTTTTTTTTTGTCGATGTGGAAGTCCTTTCGATAGTTTCAATCTTTAGAAGACTTAAATAGGCTCTTATCTCCAAAGGATTCTTGACAAAGGTCATCTGTCTTTAAAATCGCCCTTCAGAACACAAAATTAGATACAAATGTCATTTACCCGTAGATGTCTACAGAAGGTCTCCATCAAAAGAAGATCGTTTACAGGTTATTTCTCCAAAGAAACGCTTAAAAGGACTTTTTACCATAAAAGGCCATTGAAGGGTTTATTTCGACAATAGACCATTTGATTATTTTCATCCGTAGAGTAGCCATATGAAGTCTTCTATACATAACAGAGCTCTTTGAAGCAATTCTTTCCATGGCAGACCCCTTGAAGCCCTCCTGTCTATAGAAGGCCCTTGGAAGGTCTTATATGCATGGGAAGATCTTCCTTTAGATAATTCTTGTGGGCGCTTTTATCATTATTAAACCTCTGGAAGGTCTTCTATCCCCAAAGAACCTATGACAGGATTTCTGCCTGTGAAGACCTTTGAAAAGACTTCTATCTGTAGAAGTGCCGTGGAAAGTCTTCTGGACCGGCAGAATTTTTGTTAAATCTAGTCTACTAAACGGTCTTATAGTCCTTTGTCCCTAAATAATGGAATCTCTTCTGTATATAGAAGATCTTTTAAGGACCTTATTTATATATTAGAGATTTAAAGACCTTCAGGTATATAAGGGCATACATTATATAATACATTCTTTATGATCTCCTGTAAATAGAAAACTGTCCAAATATTTTAATTCTGAAGGAGTCTAGCGAAAAGTCTTACGCCTTAAGAAAATTAGCAAAATTACTTTAATAAATAGGAAACTAGACGAAGATCTACTGTCTATAGAAGTCTTGTAGAAGTCTGTAATATAACTTTCCAGGGGCTTCTGTCTGTAAAATTTTCGTATACTGTATTCCATCATAATTTACCTCTCCAGATGCTATAGCCTCCACCCATGTGTCATATACATTTGATTGTTTGCTCAATGTTGCCAAGTGTTTATATGTGTGTGGGTGGGTGTGTCTATAGGTAACCCGTGAGCTAGTTATTACACTTTGCTAACATGTTTTGCCACTTAAAATTTAAAACAGCAGGCGGCAGGCATCATAACATGGCTGGCAATTCAACAGAGGGGGGAAAAAGGGGGAGAGAGAGAGAAAAACAAATGATGGAAACGCCAACTCGAATATAAGTTTATATCTGCGGGAAGAACTAACGTAGTTTCATACATCTATAGCGAATTTTTTCCCCTCCGTGCCTATACAGATGCATATGTATATATACATATGTATTTGTCTGTCTATGTGTGAATATTACATCTCTGTATGTGTGTGCGTTATGATGTTATGAATACTAAATTTGTTACGTTTCCACACGATGATGGTTTTTTTGCCATAAACCTCAACACATTGAAAAAATCTCTAGAATATCTAGAAGTGTTATACGCGATGTAATAATACATATGTTGCTACACACTTACATATACACATTACTGTATAGTTCATCATATGTATCTGCAGTTTTAAAAAAGGGGGGAGGGAGCGCAAAAATGCAACGAATTGAGACCTCTCATACGGATTTCTTCATCAGCTGCAAACTGCTGTATTAAAATGCAGCCACTGATGTCACGCATCTGCCATGCTTTTTAGTTTGTTTACATGCTCCCCACTTCCGCGAGTTTTTTTCCTTTTATTTTTAGTTCTACTTGAAATACTTGAAGCTATCTTTAATTTTGTGGTATTTTGTTTTGCAAGAAAAAAATTATCTTTGGAAAATGGAAATATTTC
Source organism: Musca domestica (assembly GCF_030504385.1). NCBI lineage: Eukaryota > Metazoa > Arthropoda > Insecta > Diptera > Muscidae > Musca > Musca domestica. The sequence goes on from NW_026712257.1 coordinate 729,660, forward strand.
ATAATTTTTAAGGAGTGAGACAGAGTTTTTATTCCTGGAAGACCTTGTTACAGCTCTTTTAGGGCAAGACAACCTATTACAGCTCTTCTAGGGCCAGAAGACTTGTCATAGATCTTCTAGGTCCAGAAGACTTGTCACAGCTCTTCTAGTTCCAGAAGACCTGTAGGAGCTCTTCTAGGGATAAAAGACCTATTAGAGCTCTTCTACGACGAGAAGACCTGTTAGAGCTCTTCTATGACTAGAAGACCTGTTACAGCTCTTCTATGACGAGAAGACCTGTTACAGCTCTCCTATGACGAGAAGACCTGTTACAGCTCTTCTATGACGAGAAGACCTGTTACAGCTCTTCTATGACGAGAAGACCTGTTACAGCTCTTCTATGACGAGAAGACCTGTTACAGCTCTTATATGACAAGAAGACCTGTTACGGCTCTTCTATGACGAGAAGACCTGTTACAGCTCTTCTATGGCCAGAAGTCCTGTTACAGCTCTTCTATGGCCAGAAGACCTGTTACAGCTCTTCTATAGCCAGAAGACCTGTTATAGCTATTCTATGGCCAGAAGACCTGTTACAGCTCTTCTATGACGAGAAGACCTGTTACAGCTCTTCTATGACGAGAAGACCTGTTACAGCTCTTCTATGGCCAGAAGACCTGTTACAGCTCTTCTATGGCCAGAAGACCTGTTACAGCTCTTCTATGGCCAGAAGACCTGTTACAGCTCTTCTATGGCCAGAAGACCTGTTACAGTTCTTCTATGGCCAGAAGACCTGTTACGGCTCTTCTATGACTAGAAGACCTGTTACAGCTCTTCTATGACTAGAAGACCTGTTACAGCTCTTCCATGACTAGAAGACCTGTTACAGCTCTTCTATGGCCAAAAGACCTGTTATAGCTCTTCTTTGACTAGAAGACCTGTTACAGCTCTTCTGTGGCCAGAAGACCTGTTACAGTTCTTCTATGACGAGAAGACCTGTTACAGCTCTTCTATGACGAGAAGACCTGTTACAGCTCTTCTATGGCCGGAAGATCTGCAACAACTCTTCTAGGACCAGAAGACCTGTCACAGCTGTTCTATGGGTAGAAGACCCCTCCCAGCTCTTCTGTGGCTGGAAGACCTGTTACAGCTCTTCTATGGCTAGAAGAGGTCTTCTATGTCTAGAATAGGTCTTCTATGTCTAGAACAGGTTTTCTATGTCTAGAATACCTGCTACAGCTCATCTATGTCAAGAAGACCAGCTAAAATTTAATAAAATTTCGAATTTTCTCCAAATAATTTAATAAATCTCCTTTAACCATTAAATCATTCAGATAATTTATGGCCCTCAGACTTTGTGTCATCATGAATATGTTTTGCATATTTAAACTATGATTCGGTTTATAGACTCTCATCCATCATCGAGGGAAGTTAATATAAAAACGCAACAACACGGAGACATCCGCAATAATGGCAAACAGAATGATTATCATTTGTTTTATAGACATCATTACAGATAATGTCACTCTCTCTCTCTCTCTTCCTCCTTTGCACCATCACCACATCCTTGGCTGTGAGATTAACTGACTGACCCCAAAAATACATGGACATGGACACTGGCTGATGGTGGGTTGGATAAAAAAGTAACAAATATTGTCACAAGTTGTGGCCATGAGCAGATGTTACACATCATGTCAATGATACATGGGTATCTACAAACACACATACATATATACATTTTTATTTTAGATTAAAGGGGAGTCATTCTAGTCTTCTTGGTCTATGATGATGATTTTACAATCAAAATTCTTTGCCATAAAAATCTTAAATTTTATCTACACCTTATAGTTCCAAGGCGAGGGGGAGTGAGTGAGTGGGGAGCAGTTCGATGGAGTTCCATGAAAATGATAAATGACAAATCAAACATTTAAAGTAAATTACTAACTTGACAATATGGAAATTTCTATCATTTTTTATTTCTCTCTCCTTCTTTCCTGCATCGTATTCTTTGTGTCATTGGTGGGGCGCTGGCTGAAAGGAAGCAAGGAAGGATAAAGGATATGTCGCATGTGAAGAATTGTATTTCTTGTTTTTATTGCCTTCATGTTTTATTATGTGTTTTATAAGCTCCGTTGCTATTGTTTTGGATTTTCAAATTGTTGTCTGGCAAATATGCATGTTCATGTTAATGTTTCGGAAACGACTGTGAAATGTGACGAAAGTGGGTGTTTGTGTGGGTGTACATGCATTTGTGTGTGTGAAATATCGTATTGAGTTCGTGTGCCTGTTTGGGTTTTAAAAAGATGACAGCAAGAAACATATTGGCAAAATTTATTTATATTTTTCTATACGAGGTGGGGAGTGAAAGTTTTAAGCCACATCCAACTATAATATTTAATCTCAATGTTAAGATTTCGGAGATTTTTGGTATATTTTTGGACAAATGCAGCGTAAATTTAGAGGGAGTTTGAATTTAAAGTTGAAAGCAATACATACCTCAATTGCCAATGCAGGTCCATATCAGTTTCCCACTCAATTTTCTTTATTGGAGCCGTATCTACTCAAATTTACCATTCGATGCTACTTTTTTCATTGTGGGCTCTGATAAGGACAAGGAAATACTTACCTCAATTGCCAATGCAAGTCCATGTCAGTTCCTCACCCAGTTTTTCTATTGTAGACGTATCTACCCAAATTTACCAATCAATGTGAGAGCTTCTTTTCATTGTGGGCTCTGATAAGGGCAAGGATAGTTATGCTGGAAAAAATAACTGCTATTATTAAAATAGTCCTTTTATACTGGAACTAGCAAGTGACCGAAAAGTTCACCTAAAAACTTTAGATTCTTTCCAACAGCTCGTGTTAGGCCTTTAAGTACTTTTGACAAACATTTTAATCAATCACCGTACTAAATATTCAGAATTGCAATGTATAAGTTTTTCCTTTTTCGGATGAGAAGGAAAATATGTGCCTTTTACACCAAAAAATCCTCAAAATTTTCATTTTGGACCCACATACAATTTTTCAGTCCAAAACTATTTCAACGTCTCCATATTCTAGCACCCAGAAACCAATAGTGACCTCAATAGCATAATTCAGAATTTAAGCTATGTGCCTTCACCCAATACCAAATTTCGTTCAATTTAGTACTTTTCGACCTAAAAAAAACCACCTCCACATCCGAATCCCAAAAACCAACAGTAACCTCAACATCAAATTCCAGGACTTCAGCTCGGTCCCAACACCCAACGGCACATATTGTGGCATTTTACACGTTTCGCACTTTCATAGTACGAATTTAAAAAATCATCTGCTTATCTTAACAACAGACACCAACAGTGATATCCATGTACAATTTCAAGATTTTAGCTCTATTCCTTCACCCTATGCCAAATTTAGAACTGTTTGGTGTTTTTCCTACAATTATAGTACACATTTCCAAAACCATCTCCATATCTCGATTCCAGATATCAACAGAGACCTGAATATTAAATTTGAGAATCCCAGCCCCATTCCTTCAAGTTAGTTCTGTTTGGTACATTTCATACAGGTTTTCAAATCCACTTCCATATCTTAATCACAGACACCAACAGTGAGGACTATATGAAAGTTCAGCTCTATTCTTTCACCCAATACTAAAGTTAGTACTGTTTGGTAAAACCAGCTCCTTCTCTCAACCATAGACGCCAACAATGACATCCATATCAAAGTTCAGGATTTCAGCTCTGTAAATCCATATCAAAAACCGGGTCCTTCTCTCACTACAGCTATATTCCTTCACCTAATACCAAATTTGGTACTATTTCGTACTTTTCGTACAATTATAATACACATTTTGAAAACCATCTCCATTTCTCAATTCCAGATACCAACAGAGATCTTAATATTAAATTTCAGGATTCCAGATCTATACCTTCATCCAAAACCAAATTTAGTACTTTGTGGTACTTTTTGTACAATATTAGTACACATTTTCACAACCACCTCCATTCTCAATTCCAGGTACCAACAGAAATTTCAATATTAAATTTTAGGATTCCAGCTCTATTCCTTCATCCAATACTAAATTTAATAATATTTCGTACTTTTCGTACAATAAAAGTACACCTTTTTAAAACCATCTCCATATCTCAATTGCAGATACCAAAAGAGGACTCAATAATAAATTTAAGGATTCCAGCCCTATCCTTACACCCAATATTAATTTGGTACTAAATAGTACTTTTTGTACAATTATAGTACAGGGTGAGATAAAAAAACTGCAATAAAGTCAAGTGCCATAATTTTCCCATTTTTTTAATTTTATTGAATGAAAGTAAAAAATGTCGGAAATAGCATCAAATTTTAGAATAAGTTTAGATTTGTTCGAATTGGTTACCTTTAGCACGAATAATGGCCTTCAAACGGCCAATGAAACAAATGTTGCTCTGCGGTATTTTAGCCCATTCCCGGCGAAGCGCTTGCTTGAGGTAATCGACACTTTAATATTTCTTAGTGCCATCCTTGCTTTCCAAAATACTCCAGACACAATAGTCCAACGGATTGGTATCCGGAGATTTTAGTGGTCATTGGGGGCTGGAAATAAGGCGAGAAATCTCATTTTGTAACCATTCTTGGGTGGCGCGTGCTGAGTGCGATGGTGTTGATTCCTGTTGGAATGTCCAAGGTCTGCGGCCAAAATGTTTGCATGCCCAAGGCTTTAATACACTCTCCAGAATATTTTCGCGATAATATCCGGCATTTATTCTGATGCCACACTCGATTAAAACGAGTGGAGAGCGACCATCGGCAGTTATGGCGGCCAACACCATCACCATGGTGCACATTTTCAGCTGACCTCTTTGGCAAGTAAACAACAAATCGTTGGTCAACTAATCTTTTCTCATCGGAGAAAACCAAATTCGGCAGTTCACCGCTTTCGCCCCAGCGAATCAACTCTTGAGCTCTTTTGAGTCTCTTTTCTTTCTGTTGCGGTGTAAGTTCTTGCACTTTTTGGAATTTTAATGGCTTTACCTCGAGCTCATTTTTCAATATTTGCCCACTGGAATATTGCGATATGTTCAGCTCACGAGCCATTTTTCGGCCACTGCGACGCGGGTTTCAATCAAGTCGCTTCTTTACTTTTCGAACCATTTTTGCTTATGTTGCTGTTTTCTTCCATCCACTTCATTGACGTCGGGCTACGGTTCATTTACTTGAGGGTCGTTGAAAAATATTCTTTAAAATATCCAGGCTTATTGATGTTAGAGTTCGTGAAAGAATATTCCTTAAAAAGTCCAAGCAATCTTTAAAAAATCCAAGCATATTGATTTGAGACTTTATTGAACTAAAAGTCCTTGAAAAAATATTTTTTTTAAAAATCCACGTTTATTTTTTAGATGGTCCTTGAAAAAATATTTTTTTTAAAAAAATCCACATTTATTTTTTAGATGGTCCTTGAAAAAATATTTTTTAAAAAAAAATCCACGTTTATTTTTTAGATGGTCCTTGAAAAAATATTTTTTTTTTTAAAAAATGCACGTTTATTTTTTAGATGGTCCTTGAAAAAATATTTTTTTTTTTTTTTAAAAAATGCACGTTTATTATTTTTTAGATGGTCCTTGAAAAAATATATTTTTTTAAAAAATCCACGTTTATTTTTTAGATGGTCCTTGAAAAAATATTTTTTTTTTTTTAAATGCACGTTTATTTTTTACATGGTCCTTGAAAAAATATTTTTTTAAAAAATCCACGTTTATTTTTTAGATGGTCCTAGAAAAATATTTTTTATAAAATCCACGTTTATTTTTTAGATGGTCCATGAAAAAATATTTTTTTTTAAAAATCCACGTTTATTTTTTAGATGGTCCTTGAAAAAATATTTTTTATAAAATCCATGTTTATTTTTTAGATGGTCCTTGAAAAAAATATTTTTTTAAAAAATCCACGTTTATTTTTTAGATGGTCTTTGAAAAAATATTTTTTTTAAAAATCCACGTTTATTTTTTAGATGGTCCTTGAAAAAATATTTTTTTAAAAAAACCACGTTTATTTGTTAGATGGTCCTTGAAAAAATATTCTTTTAAAAAATCTACGTTTATTTCTTACATGGTCCTTGAAAAAATACTTTTTTAAAAAAACCACGTTTATTTGTTAGATGGTCCTTGAAAATTTTTTTTTTTTTTTTAAATCCACGTTTATTTGTTAGATAGTCGTTCAAATATATTCTTAAAAAAATCCACGTTTATTGATGAGATGGTCCTTAAAAAATTTTCTTTTAAAATTCCACGTTTATTAAGGTCCTTGAAAAATTTTCAGTATCACGGTAATGAGCGATGGTACGAGACCTAAAAGATTTATTCACATTTAAATGCTGGAGTGGTCTAACGATAGCCACTTGTGGTTCTCTAGCCAAATATAAAGAAATCACACTATCACGCTTGAATTCCATCCCTAATATCTTTTTTTCTGGAAAATTCTCACCAAAATGCTTTTGTACGTTTGTAAGTAATATAGTGAGCTGTCAATGGAATAATTTTAACAGCTGTCGGACGATTGGCTTAGAAATGGCAGCAGTCTGAAATTGATTGCAGTTTTTTCATCTCACCCTGTATAGATTACTTCCCTCAGCCCTTTTCTTCCCAACCCTCGCATAGTAGAAAAACATGTTTTCCGACATGTTCATGATAAGGATATTTTTCAAGCGAAACCGGCGATGACAAAGAGAAAGGACAGATCGTCAAGAATAACCTACCTTCACACACACGCATACAAATCGCCTCAATATGATACATCATATTGAGTGAAAAGTGTTTAATAGCCTGATGTTGTTCAATGAAGACAAAGATGACTAGGACTTTTGCGGAAGGCAAGGATCAAAGGATGGCAAAGGAAATTCGGAAAATATTGTACATCATCAGTATTAAAACATTATGACAAAATGGATGGTCTATTATCTACGACATGGAAAATATTTGTGACATGGGCTCTGGAATACAAATAGTTGTGACAGAAAGTGGAAGGGAGGAGGAAAAAAACGTGCACTTTTTTGAGCTTTTGGAAAATTTTAATATTTTTTTTTTTTCGAAAATTGTTTTTTTTTTTTTTCTCTCTCTCTATTCAATGTTTACCATTTTGTTAGTTTATTGCTTTTATTGCATAAATAACAACTGTCTAGCTGCCGTTTTTTGCTGTTTGCTGGCTTGCTCACTTTGACAAATTGCCTAAATTACATATCGTTTACCGCATTTGATGAAAGACTTGAGGGCTACATTTGCCACATCGAAGTCATGTGACTTCGTTGTTTTGTTTGCAGCCACCATTTTTTGTTTTCTCTTCGTCCTTTGTCTTGGTGCGCTTCGCAGCAAGGCTCATAGAAAAAAAATGTTATTTGCATATTTTATAAGTTGCCTGAAAGTGGTGTCATCAAGAAAAAGTGCTGCGCTTAAACGGTCTGCCGCACTTTGCCGGTAAAAAAGACAGCACTCACACAGTGAATGCGAGCGACTTCATTGTGTGTGTGTGTATGTGTGAGCGAGAATGGTAGAAGGGAAACGCAATGACATTTTGCTGTTCATATAGTCATTTATCAAACTGTGGCACAGCAACAACAATGGAGACACCGCCGCAGAAACAAGTTTCCTAACCTTTGGCCATAATGTATTCTTTTAGCTGCGAGTCAGCAGTTAACCAAGGTGGAACATGTTATCTAAAAAGCCACACAAGATGGTTTTATTGCCGGTTTAATGTTATTCCTACTCCCGTCGTTTGCTCCGCTGCTTTTTTGTTGTTTTTGCTTCTTCTTGTCTCCGAGCTATGACTGATAAATGCTCTTTTTTTAGGAAAATTAACAACTATCAAAAGACAAAGAAAGACATGGTGGAAGGTCATGTTACAAAAAAAAAATTGGACAAGGTATGATGGAAATTTTAATGACCTATGAGAGGGGACATTCTTTAATTCACGATTATTGTCAAATATACATATAAAATATATATAAGCAAGTTCTTGGGAAATATCCTACCTAAAAATGCACTATTTTTGCGAAACAGTTCTTACATCACTAATTTTTAACCATAGACCCGAAAAACATTTAAAAAACCAGTAAAGAAAGTCTTAAAGTCGGGCGGGGCCGACTTTATGATACCCTACACCACTTTGCTGATTTAGTAGAGCTCCGCATAACAATTAAAAGTTTTTATAGGAGAATTCAATCATACACGCTATGATTATAATTATAATTTAAAGTTCAAAGGACTAAATATGCCGATGCATTTGTATCTTTTAAATTCGGACTTGTTTTGCCCAATTGGTGCACAATTAATTTGAAATCGGATAAAAATATATATGGGAGCTATATCCAAATCGAAACCGATCTCGATAAAATTTGGCAAAGATATTTCTGAGCTGTATTTGATATATTTCCCTTAATATCGTTGTTACGGAGTGCATATTACGGCTGTGGGTAACAAATATGACAAATCGGATGAACAGTATATATGGGAGCTATAGCTATATCTGAACCGATCTTCACCAAATTTGACATACTAGCTTCTAGACTCAGTTCGGTCGTAAGCGCCAAATTTCATCCAATTTGGGCAAATATTAGACGTTTGGTGCACAATCAAAAGTAAATCGGACGAAGTTATATATGGGAGCTATAACCAAATCTGAACCGATCTCGGTAAAATTTAGGAAATGTATTTCTGAGCTGTATTTGATATATTTCCCCAAATATTGTTGTTACAGAGTGCATATTACGGCTGCGGAGGACAAAAATAGCAAATCGGATGAAAAATATATATGGGAGCTGTAGCTATATCTGAACCGATTTCGATCAAATTTGGCATACTTATTTTCAGGCTTAGTTTGGTTGTATGTGCAAAATTCCATACTATTCGGGCTAATATTACACGTTTGGTGCACAATAAAAGGCAAATCGGACGAAGATATATATGGGAGCTATATCCAAATTTTGACCGATTATCTCCAATTTCAATAGGGTTCGTCCTTGGGCCAAACAAATGATTTGTGCCAAATTTCATCTGGATAGGGCAATAAATGCGATCTGTACTTTGTTTACAAAAATACATGGACAGACGGACAGACGGATGGACGGACAGACGGACGGACGGACATGCATAAATCGACTCAGAATGTGATTCTATGCGGATCATCAAAAGGAAATATGGGTCTATCTTGTTTCCTTTTGCCTGTTACAAACAAATGCACAAAGACATAATACCCTGACCACCTTGTGGTGTAGGGTATAAAAAACAAATTTTTGCTAAGTAGTCCGCAAATTCAAGATTTTTGGCAGAGGTGTCCACGAAACTCCCAAGATTTTTGCAAGAAAATCCTTCTAATATTCTTTAAAACAAAAATCCATTATTGTTTCCTAAAAAATTGTAAAAATGTTAAAAATGTTGGACCTGATTTATATAATTTTTGATAAATAGGACCTGAAAAACTATTTTCGACGTGAAGAAAAAATCTTCCTCAAATTTCTGGATATCAAATTAACTATAAAAATATTTTTAAATATTTCACGATATTCAGTAAATAATCAAAGATTCTTAGCCGGGTAGATTTTATAAAAATTCATGATATTAGCAAAAAAGTTCTGTAAACTTTTTTTAACTCCTCAATTCTTTGTCGCAATTTTTTTTTTTAATCTGCGAATTTGTAAACAATTCTTAGCCTGCATGGCTGTAAAAATTCCACAATTTTGGCACAAAATCCATTAAAAATATTGTTTAAAAAATCTAAAAATTTCCAAAGTAACACATTAAAAATTGTCCATTTTTTGACAAGGAGTCTTTGAAACCATTTAAAAATGCCATAACCTAAGTTGGGGTTCCCTTGAAGAATTCTTTAAAAAATTCACGATTTTGTCCTGGATGTCCTCGAAAATATATTCCGAAAAATATTTGACAAAGGGTTTCTTGAAAATTATTTAAAAAGTTACACGAATTTTGTCAGGATATCTTTGGAAAATTTTTCTTTATAAATAAGTGTTATTTTTTTCTCAGGAGAAACATAATTTAGGATTTTTAGTCAGAAGGTCCTTTAAGAACCCTTTTTTGTTCAGAAAGTCCTTGACAAACTAATTTAAAGAAAATCTAAAGTTTTTGCTAAGGCGGATTTCCATGAACAAATTTCTCGAGACTTGTCCTACGTTTTATGGTCATAAACAACATTTTCTCAGTAGTAAACTATTTTTGCTAGGAATATGCATGAAAAAAAAAAACAATTTATTGTAATTTGGGAGGTCCTTGAAACAACTCTTTAAAAATCTACAACTTATGTCAGGAGGTCCTGGAAAAAAGTTCGTAAAACATTTTTTTTAATCAGTCCTTTAAAAAGCTTTTCTGAACAATTAAAAAAAAATCTACTATTTATGGCCATTTAGGAGGTCCGTTAAAACATATAAGAATTTACAATTTATTGTCCGGAGGTCCTTAAAACAATTTCGTAAAAGAGTAAAATTTTTCTGAACAAAAAATCTACGATTTAAGGTCATTTAGTAAGTTTTTTAAAAAGTATAAGAATTACAATTTATTGTCCGGAGGTCCTTAAAAAAGTCGTAAAAAAAAGTAAGATTTGTGGTCAGTCCTTGAAAAAACATATCTGAACAATTTAAAAAAAACGACTATTTATGACATGTAACGACATTTACAAGATCCTTGAAAAAATCTAAGTTTTTATAATTTATTGTTCGGAGGTTATTAAAACAATTTCGTAAAGAATAGTAAGATTTGTGATCAGTCCTTGAAGAAACTTCTCTAAACAATTTTAAAAAATCTGCTATTGATAATCATTGAGGAGATCCATGAAAAAATCTAAGGAGATCATTTAGGAGATCCTTAAAAAAATTTAAGAATTTATAATTTATTGTCAGGAGGTCCTTGAAAATAATGCTTAACCAAATTACTTCAATTTAATCATCATTAAAAATCCACGGATTTCGGTCAGAAAACGATTTCCTAAAAACTCATTAAAAATGATTTTGATTTGATAAGGATTTCTGCGAAGAAATCTTAACAAATAATCGAATTTTTATCAAAAAAAAAATTGTAAAAGGAGTCCTAAAAAATCTACGGTTGTATAAAAATGTGGCTCTTGAAAAAAATCTAAAATGCTAATTAAAAATCCCTAAGAAATATGATTTGTGGTCAGGAAGTCCTTAAAGAAAATCTTAAAAAGTCCTCGCTTTACAGTCAGAAAGTCTGCGACAAAAAAAAGAAAAGAAGTCTCTGATTTATGGTGAGGAAGTCTTTAAAAAATGCTACGATTTTTGGGAAGGATGTCCATGAAAAATCTTAACAAATAAACATTTTTACTCTGGATGTCCTTGATAAAATTTAAAAAAAATCTGATTTTTGTACATTGAAAAATGTCCTTGAAAGAATTTCTTATGATCATTGAACGAATTTTGGTAAGGAACCGGTTTAAAAAAAAAACACGATATCCACAATTTGTGGTCTGAAGTTGCATGACAAAAATTTTATTAAGAAGTCCGCGATGCTTATGAAAAAAAAAAAAAATAGGGACAAGGAGGAGTGGGGAGTGTTGGGTCAATCACAACTTCGTAAACGTATAAGTGATTTCATACATTTCATATGACTCATGCACAGGGTTTTCATATAAATGACCGGACTCGACGGAACTAATCCGTTCACTCGAACTGGATTGGAACAACTTTGGTCTGGAATTCTTCAAAATAATGATTTAAAAAACTGAGATTTATGGAAAATTAAAAAAAAAAAAAACTTTTTTCTTAATCGACACTTTCTAATCAAAAGGTCCATGAAAAGTATTTCTAAAAAAATACACAGATTTTTGGTAAAAAAGTTGTAGACATTTTTTTCTAAAAACCAATATATTTGGTCAGTATTCCGTAGATTTTTTAGGACTCCTTTTACAAGTCTTTAATAAAAGTCCCGATGTCTTGTTAGGAGTCCTTGAAAAAATCGTTAAAAAGCTCAATTTTTTGGTCAGAATGATCTTACATAATCTTTAAAAATATTATTTTTTAAAATACTAATTATGGTCAGTTTAAAAATGTACCAAAACATAATATATACTTCATAATCAAGAGGAAAATCAAGAAAAACTATTTTTCGGCCAGGAGAACCGCGAAAAGAAGTTTTTAAAAATTCCCATGTGTTGGCAGTAAATTCCTGATAAAAAAGGATAACATAGATGGCCTGGAGGTTCTAAGTAGAATTTTTTTTAACAATCTAAAATTGTTGACGCTGGATTTCCTTGAATAAATTTTATCCTCAATTTTGGCTTACGACGACCTTGATTTTTTCTTTAAATATCATGTAAAAATGATTCAGAAAATTCCCACATTTTTTGGTGAGAAGGTCCTTGAAACACATCCTTAAAATCCATGATCTTCGTTCTAAAAGAATTTGTAACAATTTTTTTTAAAAATCCACAACGTCCTTGTAAAAACAAAGTCCTTAAAAAAGATTCAAGAAGTACACAATTTATTTAGCCGAAAAGTTTTTAATAAAATATTTTTTTAAAATCTAAATAGCCGGATAGTCCTTGAAAAGTATTTTTTAAATGTTTTCTAAAAATGTGTTTAAAACATACACAATTGTTATTTAAAAAATAAAAAATATATCAAAAAAAAAATCTACAGAAAATGTTGTCAAAGTCCTCAAAACAATTTTTATACCACACACCACATAGTGGTCAGAGTTTTAGGTCTTTGTGCGTTTGTTTGTAACCTGGAGAATGAAGCAAAATAGACCCATAGTTACTGTTGAGGGTCTTAATAGAATTATGCAAAAGTCGATTTATGCATGTCAGCCCGTCCTCAATCTGTCCATTTATTTTTGTGAAAAAAAATTCAGGTCGCATTTATTATCCGATTAAGATTAAATATTCCAAACTATACTTATTTAGCCCAAGGACGAACCCTAAATTGGTGAGAATCGGTTCAAATTTAGATATAGCTCCCATATATATCTTCAACCGATTTCGGGTTGATTGTGCGCCAAATGATCAATATCAGTCCAAATGACCTGAATTTTGGCACATCCGACCGAATTCAGTCTAGAAACAAATACATCAAATTCGGAGAAAATCGGTTCATGTTGTTTTATCCGATTTGGAGTTTGAGGTCCCTCACATTCATATGCATTCGTTAACAATGATATTTGGTACCACATATCAAATTCATCCCAGAAAAAACTCTGCCAAATTTTATAAAGATAGGTACAGATTTGGATATAGATCACATATACATCTTCAAACGATTTCGGGTTAATTGTGCACCAAGTAGCCAATATCTGACCAAAAGTCCTGAATTTTTGTACATCCAACCCCATCCATACATAAAAATCGGCTCGGTAACATTCGTAATTTGGGGTACATAGAATGATATTTGGTACCAGATAACTTATGGAGCTCAAAATATATATTTTTTTTGTATTGCAATGGAATTATCCGCTTAAATAATGTATTCAGTTACAGTGAAACTTAATTCATTTTGTAATTATATTTCTTAAAATGTCAACCGAAAAAATCGGTATTCAAAAAAATTAAATGTCTCTCATTTTACCCAACATGGCAACAAAACCTGGGTTTCCTGTTCCTGGCAAGTTCGTCTGCACTTCAACCACTTCCGTTTCCTTTGTGTGTCAACTGTCGCTTTGCTTGTTGGCTTGTTTGTCTGTTTGTTTGTTTGCTCGTCCGCCTGTTTGCTAAAGGTCGGCTAAGCCTAAGGGTATTGGATTTCCATCGCTAACAACTCTGGGTATTCTTCCCACCTCCCCCGTCCTCCCTAATTTACAAGGATTTCCCTGCTGGCACTTTTTACATGTTTTTAATTTGCATATTGAACTTTATCGCTAACAATACAAATTTCCCCACATGGCAGCAGACAAAAAACAAAAAAACGAGGACTTCTCCTCCATTGGCAATAGGCAACAAGGTAACATATTGCATAACAAAAGGACCCGGAATGTTTTTTGTTTGTTGGTCATTTAGCAGATACAATGGATACGACGAGTGGCTGGCCAGTTGGTCACTGATCCAAACAGCCGGGCAATGAAATCGGCTTGTTAGCTGGAAAAAGAAGAACCAGGCATGTGAAATAAAATCTCCACTATATTTCCTTTGTCCCTCTATCAAAGTGGAATGGGTGAGGAGAGACAATTTGTTGGAAGCAACTCCCCACCTCTCTCCTGGGGCGTTGCCAACAATATTTCTATTGTTTTTTTTTCGGTGGCGAGAGGCGGCTAACAAAATCATTCGTTTGTATTACCTATTTTTTTTGCGGGTGTGGATGTGAGTGTGGATTACAAAGGGCATAGTTTAACACAGACCCAGTTACACTAAATGTTGTTCACAGTCGTCATTGGTGTTGTTGTTGCCATTGCTGTTGTTGTTGTTTTAGTGGTGCCTTATTCATTGCCAGCCATAAATCACTTTGAAATCGATGGCAATTTCAATTGGTTTGGGGATTTAATGGCTGTAAAACACTTGAAAACACTTACGCCGCCTCTCAACTCGACTGCTCACAAAACGTTCGCTCTATTGAGCGAGTCAGTGAGTGAGCGGCTGAGTGAGTGGGTAAGTGAGTGATCACAAACAATCAAATTGAAGTTGAAGTACTAACCAATACCACTGCAATGACATGACAACATATGAATAAAAATAATTGTGTGTGTGTGCGTGGATGTGTGCCGCTTTTACAACCGTAGAAACAGGCATAGCATCTGAATGCGGAGGTTGCGAAATAAATGTGAAGTATTAAGTATTGCGGTTGGCTTATAAATATTAAAAGCTTGTATGGGGAAATAGATTTTCGTGCAAAACATGTTGAAAACTATTGAAATGGTCTTTTGCCTTGAAAATTTTCAATACATGGTTCACAAAAAAGATTAGGCGATCCACATTGCATACCCTCATTCGAATAGGGTCAGAAGCAATTTTTTCTTTTTTATAATATTAAAAACAAGTTAAAAAGCCGTAAGTTCGGCCGGGCAGAACTTTGAATACCCTCCACCATTTGAACGAATTTGGAAATTTTCAAAAAATAAAATCAGTTAAAATCTTAAAAATACCGAATATAGCCATTATATTAGGGTCTTCACGACGTGGACCTACATAGGCATTGTTGTCATGAGCCGTTACCATATTCAAATTCGAAACTTAAAGTAAACGGTGAAAATGTAGCTAAACTCGTCAAAATACCGAATAGAGGGAGGTACCGTTATATCGGAGCTATACGAAGACCTGGACCTGCACTGACAATTTTTTGTCACAGCCTGTAGCATCCATTACGAACTTCAAATACGACATCTTAAACAATTCCGCTGAATAATGTCGCTAAAATTATCAAAATACCGAATATAGGGAGGTACCGTTATATGGGAGCTATATCAGAACATGGACCTCCGCAGACAATTTTCTGGCTTAGGCTGTAGGATCTATTACGAACTTCAAATACGTCATCTCAAACAATTTCTGTGAGTATTGTACCTAAAATCAACAAAATACCGAATATCGTGAGGTACCGTTATATGGGAGCTATATCAGAACATGGACCTCCGCAGACAATTTTCTGGCTTAGGCTGTAGTATCCATTTCGAACTTCAAATACCAAATTTGAAACAATTTCGGTGAATAATGTCGCTAAAATCATCAAAATACCGAATATCGGGAGGTACGTTATATGGGGCTATATGAAAACGTGGACCTATATGGCCCATTTACGAACTTAACCTGCATACTGGCCAAATAGACATGTGTGCAAAATTTTAGCCCTCTATCTCAAATCGTTCGAAAGATAGCGTGATTACAACAGACAGACAGACAAACAGACAGACTGGCATTGCTAAATCGACTTAGATCAAGAATATATATACTTTGCTGGGTCTGACATGAGTATTTCGAGAAGTTACAAACGGAATGACAAAGTTAATATACCCTCCATAGTATGGTGGAGGGTATAACAAGTGAATCCACAGAGCGCAATTTTAAATAGGAAAGAAATTTTCAAATTTAAAGAAAGAGCGGTTGAAAATTTGTATTGCAAAAATCATCAAGATACCGAATTTCGGAAGTTACCGTTGTATTGAGGCCTGTACAAAGACGTAGACCTGTATATGCAATTTTCTGTCACCGACTGTAGTACCCATTAACAACTTCAAATTTGAAACAATTCCGGTGAATAATTCCGCTTAAACCATCAAAGTACCGAATATAGGACGCTACCGTTTTATGGGGCCTATACCAAAACCTGGACCTATGGATATAGCACATTTTCAATATCAAACGTCCTGCAGACCTTACACCCGCTCTGAGTAAAATTTTATCAACCTACTTAATTTCGTTCGGAAGCTAGAGTGATTTCCACAAACGAACAGACTGACAGGCAGACGGACGCCATAACATTTTTATTCTGATCAAGAACATATATACTTTGTGGGGTCTAAAATGTATATTTTGAGGTGTTACAAATTGAACGACAAACCATCCATTCTATGATGTAGCAGTATAGCTGTTTTAAATCGCATGTATACATAGAATTAATTTCATTATTAGGTTCAGAATTGTAATTTCACATCAAAATCAAATTATTCACAAAAAAATTGAAATATCATAGAATAACATAAGAGTTCCGATTTGACGAAACCCGTATCAATTTTGATAGATCTCGCCATATCTTCTTCTGGTACCTCTCAAACAAGCCTTTCTTAATTTCGAATTGTTTAGATCTCATGGGGTCGACATATCTCCTGGCCACTTTCAAACTTTGCTCAAAAACTCTGAAAATATATCTGCATTCATAGATTCCAATTTCCTGAATTCCTAAATGTAGCTTAATCCTTTAAAATACAAAGTGAGATAAAAAAATGCCACAAAGTCAAACACCACAATTTTTACATTTTTTTAAATTTTATTGAATGAAAGCAAAAAATATCGGAAATAGCATCGAGTTTTAGAATAAGCTTAGATTTCTTCGAATTGATCACCTTTGGCACGAATTATGGCCTTCAAACAGCCAATGAAACCGTCACACGCTGCCCGAATGTTGCTCTGCGGTATTTTGGCCCATTCCCGGCGAAGTACATGCTTGAGGTGATCGACACTTTGTTATTTCTTAGTGCCAACCTTGCTTTCCAAAATACTCCAGACACAGTAGTGCAACGGATTGGTATCCGGAGATGTTGGTGGCCATTGTGCGCTGGAAATGAAGCGAGGAACCTCATTTTTTAACCATTCTTGGGTGGCGCGTGCTGAGTGAGATGGTGCTGAGTTCTGTTGGAATGTCCAAGGTCTGCGGCCGAAAAGTGCCCAAGACTTTAATACACCCTCCAGAATATGTTCGAGATAATATTCAGCATTTATTCTGATGCCATGGTAGATTAATACGAGCGGAGAGCGACCATCGGCTGTAATGGCGGCCCGCACCATCACCATGGCCAGCGCTTGCGTTCTGGTGACCAACCGAAGGTGCAAATTTTCAGCAGACCTCTTTGGCAAGTAAACACGATCATTTTGGTTGTTTGCAAACTGCTAGACAACGAATGTTTTCTCATCGGAGAAAACCAAATTCGGCAGTTCACATCTCACCCTGTATTTGTCTGTATGAAATTTGAAGACAGTTGGATGTTTATTTTGACTTCTTTGATTATTTTGTTTTTTTTTTTTTTTTTTCAAAATCTTGAACCCTATGTGGGAGAGGTACCAGAAGAAATTGTCAGATCTCAGTCATCTTCATAACATATCTTGTGTTGATGGAAATATTGAGATGTACAAAGCCTGAATGGAATCGGATGTTAATTTCACGTTTTATGAGCTTCATTGATATTCAAAATTTTTACCGTTTCTGAGTAATGTGTCAGAAAGAGTGGACCGATACATATCATCTTCATAGCAGATATTGTGTTAGTAGACATAATGGGAAGTGTGAGATATTAAGAGAACCGGGTGCTTATTTCGGATTTTATGAACGTTTTGGTTATTCAAAACTTTAGTCCTTTGTGTGCGAAATACCAGAAAAAATGATCCGATCTCTACTATCTTAATACCAGATTTTGTGTTAATGGAAATATTGAGATTTGCCAAGTCTGAATGAAATCGTTTTATTATATACGCTATCATATAATGTTCATGAAGCAGTTCATGAGCTTCATGAATATTCAAAATGTTGACCCTTTGTGGGGGAGATATCATGAGGAGTGGACCGATATATCCCACCTTCACAGCAGATCTTGAGTTAGTAGAAATAGTGGCATTTGTGAAATATGAAGAGAACCGTTTGAAGTTTACCGAGGAGGATATTAGTAAAACCATTGCTCAATGGACTCACATCCAATTTTTCTGCCCAAAACTATGCAAACCTTAAAAACCAACAATGATCTCGATACCATATTTCAGAATTCCATCTCTATTCCAACGTTCATAATTCGCATTTCAAAAGCCACCTCCTTCTCTTAAAGACAGATACCTATAGTGACATCTATATCAGATTTTATGATTTCTGCCAATAGCATATTTATTACCATTCAGTACTCTTCTCGCAAATATAGTACATATTTCCGAAACCACCTCCATTGGTCCGGCCTACAAATAAACAGTGACACTAATACCAAATTTCTAACTTCAAGCACTGTTGTATCAAATATAGTACTTTTTAGTACTTTTCGTGCACTTGTAAACTGTTCGTGTTGTAAAATCCCCTCCATATTTCAATCTCAAATACCAATATCCAATTTCGGGATTCCAGCTCTATCCATTCACCCAATACCAAATTCATACCATTTAGTACTTCTAGTAAATATGTAGAACACATTATCATACCACCGCTAAGTCTCAAACACAAATACCATCAGTATTTCAAATATTAAATTTCAGAATGTTATTTCTATACCTTCACCCAATATCAAATATAGTACCATTCAGTACTTAGTACACATTTTCCAGGCTACACATGAGTAGCGATCCTAAAACCAAGGTTCAGATTTCAAGTACTATCTGTTACCAAATTGTACCAAATAAAGTACTTTTCGTGCACTTGTTGTACATATTTCCAAAACCACCTCCATATCTCCAGATACCAACAGGAACTCTAGTATGAAATTTCGGTATTCAATCTCTATCCCTTCAACCAATACCAAATTCAGTAGCATTTAGTACTTTTCGTACAAATCAAGGACACCGCTAAGTCTCAAAAACACATATACCGTCAGTAATCTAAATATTAAATTTCAGAATGTTATTTCTATACCTTCATATAAATCCAAATAATGAAACATTCAGTACTTTTCGAACAATTATAGTACACATTTCCGTCCAGGCTAAACATAAAAAAGCGACCCTAAAACCAAAGTTGAGATTTTAAGCACTATCTGTTTAGCCAATAATAAATTGTACCAAATATAGTAATTTTTTGTACTTTTCGTACACTTATAGTACATATTTCTAAAACGACTTCTTTACCCTAATGGACTCCAATATAAAATTTCAAATTTCCAGCTTCATCCATTCACCCTAAACCAAACTGTTCAAAAACTTAGTACCATTTAGTACAGTTCGTACACTTAGTACCCATTTCCAAGACCAAATTTATATATATCAACTTTATTTTTCAATCGTTCACAAAACGCCAAATTGTACCATTTTAGAAGCTTAGCAACATTTTAGGACTTTTCGTAAAATTAAAGTTCGAGTTTCCAAAAACCCTTTGGTACTTCTATCCTGCACTCCATCCGTGACTCTTATTCCAAATTTCAGAATTCCAGTTCATTTCGTTTGTCCAATACAATGTATTACATTTACACGACTACGATCCAAGACTGGCCCTGGTGCAAAATTTTAAGATTTTAGCTTCAGCCGTGTGGCTTCGGCGTTGATTCTCAATCAGTTAATCAGTTGAAATATAGGCAGAACGCTGAAAAAATTATAAATCGAGAAGCTTTGAAAAAATCCGATGTCTGGTTTTCAAACATTTAAGAAATATAGCCAGTTTTTGGGACATATCTCTTTCATTCCACACATTATCTCAAAACCAGAGTTTCAAATATTCCCTGGCTAACAATCAATCCCATTCACTGTAACGCTCCCTTGCCATCATTAATGTACTCTCTGTCAAGCCATCACCCCAAAAGTAATCTTTGATTGAAAGCAAATCAACATTCCACAGCTAACATCGTTGCCTTTCAAAGGAAATCCAAATCCAAAAAGTGTCTATCTTATTAAAGGGCAATTTAACAAACAGAATAAGTGAAAGAGATTCCAGTCATCAACTAAATAGATGGAGTTTTGCAGCACCAATCAGATGCTACGCAGATAGAATCTCTCCATTTCTCAAAAGAAAAAAAACTCAAAATTTCTTTGAAGACAAACAAGAGTATAGAAATTTGTCATGCAAAAGGATGCAAACGTTTCCTCCGCACACGAAGCGTGTTACAGAACTCTACTTTCAATGTCGTAGCAAAGTAAAGAAAGAAAAAACTATGCCAAAACTAAGCACGAAATGGATTTCGAATTAAAAATAAAAAAAAAACACATCTTCTTCTCCTTCTTCTTTTGGATCGTCATCTTCTTTTAAAGTAAAGCAGTAGTCTCGGGCACTCACTTTACAGCTGGAATTTGTAAGATTTTGTTGGTGTTTGTATACGTGTGTGAGTGAGTGTGTGTTTTTGCGTCTTGTACGAAAAATTGACTTGTCAAAAATTTGGTGAGTTTGTGTGTCAAAGTGTCATTGGACACGACTTTATGCTTGCACTTACACTAACGAATACATTTTACTTACACATACCTCCTACCTCCCTCTACCGCCCAAAAAAACTCTTTGCATTCAAAATCACTCGCCTGTGACCAAAATATGTGAGAGTATGCACGTGTAGAGAAGGAAAAACTATAAGAAATTTCCCATGCTGATTTGGTTTCACAAATTTCCGTCTTGGTCCCAAAAGCATCCAATTCACAGAGAGATGAAAAGCCAAAGCTCTAAGTGGAGTCACAGCCGGCAAGGTAGGAAGAAGACGAGCTCGCTGCAGACAATATGTGAACTGATATGCCTTAGCAGAGTAGTAGTTTTTTACTACTTAACTTGCCACTGCAGTAATATTCTCATGTTTTTTAACAAGACCTCGAAGCAGATAGTAAATAGGATGAGAAAGAGGGAGGGGGAGAGCACACAAGTGTTTTGGACTATGAATGACAGTGATCAAAAATCATTTTAAATTTAATGAACAATGTCAAGGCATGCGAATTTTCGAAAAGTCTTCGAAGTTGAGACCTAAGTAAGGACTACGATGCTAAGATAGACCTCAGTATAGCCTCGCATCCCATAGAGGACGTAAATGTTTTTCTTATATAGAAACTCATTAAGGTACCCTGTCGATTAGAGGCTTCTGTAGAAGACCTCGAAAACATATTCTTGTCTATCTAGATATATTTATAGTGGTTCAGCACAGTTGTTGCAAACATAATATTTTGTTGAAATAACAGCTTCGAGCCAGAACACAGATATGCTCGCTTTTACTCGGGAGTGAAACTTGCTCGTGAGCGAGATTTCTCGAAGAGCGGAAAATTATACGGAGTTTACTCCTGATTTGTTTCTTTTGTATGGGAGCGCTCCCCCTAGTCACTCCTGTGTGAAAGATTTGAGTGGAAACAGATTCGCTCAAAATAGAGTGAGAGTTTACTCTAAGAGTAAAATCGAGTGAGAAACAAATAAAAAAGCATACCCTCCACCATTTCGAAGGAACTTGAACAATTTAAAAAAAAAATCCGAAAACTACCTCTTAAATGAAAACCTTTATATGGGGACTATACGGGACATGCATATAACAATTTTTGTCATGGGCTGTAGTACCTAATACGAACTTCAAATACGAAATTCCCGGCAAATAATGTCGCTAAAATCATGAAAATACCGAATATCGGGAGGTACCGTTATATGGGGGCTATACGAAGACTTGGACCTGCATACAAAAATTTTTGTCATAGGCTGTAGTACCCATAACGAACTTCAAATAGGAAATTTGAACCGATTCTGGTGAATAATTTTGCTGAAATCATCAAAATACCGACTATCGGATGGAACAGTTATATGAAGGCTATACGAAGACATGGACTTGCATACAAAATACTACCCATTACGAACTTAAAATACGACATTTGAAACAATGTCGCTAAAATCATAAAAATATCGAATATCGGGAGGTACAATTATATGCATGTATGCAAAATATTAGCCTTCTATCTCAATTCGTTCGAAATTACAACATAGGGACATCGCTAGATCGGCTTAGAATTTTACGCTGATCCAGAATATATATACTTTGTAAGGTCTATTATGAGGTATCACAAACGGAAGGACAAACTTAATATACCCTCCATAGAATGGTGGAGGGTATAAAAATATATATTTGTGTTGGTGATTTGTGTGTGCGTAAATAAAGACTGTAGAAGCAAAGTGCCGGTGAAAGTGCACAAAAGCAACAACACTATAATATGTTTTGTTGTGCAGTATTTCTGCCCTTGGGCTGGGATAGCTCGTCGGGGTCCAGCGGTTGGTACAGAAATTTATTTCGTTCAAGACAGAAAGAGAAAGCCATTGGTTTTCGTTTGATATTGCGTTTTATTGAAGAATGAACTTATAACGCACTTACTTTAAGGTCTACTCGTCTTCGATCCAGAATTGGAAATAGTTTTCTAACTCGAGACCTGGATAAGTACTCGAGACATGCGGAAGGAAAGCTGGACCTAGTCCTCAGGATTCGGGATGGTTTATTCAAGTCTACCAGATGGATTTTATGCGAGAGACCCTAATTAGTACTCAAGCCGACTACAAGGATATTCAAGGAAAAAGAAACGACTTACAGGACATACAAAGGATGTCGAAGGAAGTAAGTATATTCAAGGACGATACAGGATACGCAAGAATATTCTAGGATGCCCTAGGATTCGACTGAGGTTGTGTCACTAACCGAGGTCGATGTTGCTGCTTCATTGGTCTAGTGTTGACTTTTATACCCGATTTTGAGTGTGCTATTCTAGGATGTCCAAGGATTCTACTGAGGGTTTCATCACTAACCGAGGTCGATGTTGCTGCTTCATTTGTCTAGTTTTAATACTCGCGATTCTGCCGTCGTCATTCCTTTTAGTTTCCTAAAAGGTTTCCTAGTTTCATTCCTTTAGAGTCTGCTTTTTTAGGATGCCCAGAGATTCGACTAAATTTTATCACTTACAGAGGTCGATGTTGTTGCTTTACTGGTCTAGTGTTGACTGTCCCGGTTCTGCCGTCGTCCTCGCTTTTGTACCCGATTTTGAGTCTGCTATTCTAGGTTGCACAAGGATTCTACTGAGGGTTTTATCACTTACCGAGGTGGATATGCAGCTTTACTGGTCTAGTCTTGACTGTCCTGATTCTGGCGCCGTCCTCCCTTTATACCCGATTTTGAGTCTTTTATTGTAGGATGCCCAAAGATTCGACTGAGGGTTTTATCACTGACCGAGATCGATGTTGCTGCTTCTCTGATCTAGTGTTAACTGTCCCGGTTCTGCCGTCGTCCTCGCTTTTGTACCCGATTTTGAGTCTGCTATTCTAGGTTGCACAAGGATTCTACTGAGGGTTTTATCACTTACCGAGGTCGATGTTGCTGCTTTACTGGTCTAGTGTTGACTGTCCCGGTTCTGCCGTCGTCCTCCCTTTTGTATCCGATTTTGAGTGTTCTATTCTAGGATTTCCAAGGGTTCGACTGAGGGTTTTATCACTGACCGAGATCGATGTTGCTGCTTCTCTGGTCTAGTGTTAACTGTCCCGATTTTGCCGTTATCCTCCATTTTATACCCGATTTTGAGTCTTTTTTCTAGCTATAATAGGGCGTGATAAAGGAAAAAATGACGAAGGATTTTCGACAGTTGGTATAAATTAGCGACAATGCTTTACAATGTGTTTAGTTTCGTTTAGAAATGCAACAATGGTATGATAGAAACAAGAATAGAGCTAGGAAGAGTATAATCCGCTCGTTTTCGATAAAATTAGCGTAACCGAGAAAGGGAGTTTATTCCTTTTCCTTTTTCTGTATTTCGTTCGAGTTTCACTCTTTACTCGAATTTGAGAGAGTTTCACTCTTTACTCGAGTTCGAGCGCGTTTTTCGGAAGTCTGACCTTCAAAGACAATTTTCTGTCATGGGCTGTAGCATTTATTACGAACTTCAAATGCCAAATTTGAAACAATTCTGGTGCATAATGTCGCTAAAATCATCAAAAAACCGAATATCGGAAGATGCCTATATATGTGCAGGTCCACACAGACAATTTTCCATACAGTGTTAGCATGTTTGTTCGGGATACCATAGTATTTTGTTGTTACAAAATAGTCAGGCTTAATCCCATTGTTATTGTTTTTATAAAAACAACATTTGTTTATTAGTGGAGAACGAGGTAAGGCAGGGAATACCTAGGTTTAGGAAAAAGCCACCAATCCTGATCATTTCTCTTTTTTTCTGTCTGGGATATTTTCTTTCTCTCCACTTGTTGTGCTTTCGTTTCAGGTGAACGAAATGCATAACCATGTAACTTCAAATATCAAATTTGAAACATTTCCGGTGAATAATCTCGCTTAAATTACCAAAGTACTAAGAACAGGGAGGTACCATTATATGGGAGCTATACCAAAACCTGGACCTACATGGCTTTTTGCAATACTAAAAGTCCTGCAGACATAATATACATTTGAGTAAATTTTATGAACCTACTTCCTACAAGCGAACATAGCTAAATCGATATAGAATTTTATATATATACTTTGTGGGGTCTAAAATGTATATTTCGAGGTATTACAATCTTAATATACCCTCCATACTATGGTGGGGGTATAAAAATAATTACAGGAAAACCACACCAAATTATGTGTATCCACATCGCAAGGATACCTAAGTAGATGCGGCAAATTCCCATCTGTTCCAATTTTTTTTTTTTCAATTTTCGGATTTAAATTCCTTGGAATCCTTGCATATCTGATATATGATGTAGATTTTTATTAGCTAAGAAAATTGCAATGTTTCTAACTACTATGGTGGTGCGATTTGAAAACCTCAATGATCGCGTCTCATTTCTGTTTCCTGGGGTTGTACTGAGCAAAAATGTCCACTAGACCTTATGTCTATAGTCAAATTCGAGCCAGCCAATTTCGACTTGAAGGTTTTTCTTAGACTTTTTGGAAATAAAAAAATGTTCGGAAACAAAAAAAAAATCTTGTAACTATTGGAAAAAAACAATTTTTTTGATTGTTTTTATACCCTACAACACTATGTGTTGGGGGTATTATAAGTTTGATTGGGCCAGAAATTATGTAACACCACGAAATATTGGTTGCCCACATAGGAAAGTATATATGGATCTTCCTATCTCGCCGAGCTGAGTCGATCTAGCTATGTATGTCCGTCCGTCCGTCTGTCCATGTTAATTTGTAATCACTCTACAGGTCGCAATTATGGCCCGATCTTCACGAAATTTAGAATGGATGTGGGGTCTGGGCCAGAATAGAACCCTATTGCTTTTGGAGATGATCGCATAATATTTAGGGGTTGAAATGGACCAAATACTGAAAATTTTCTTGATTTTGCAGTTGCTCTACAGGTCGCAGTTATAGACCAATCGACGCGGAAGTTAGCATGGGGCTAGAGCTTATGGCTGGCCAGAAGTCTTCCAATTTGGGTGGTCATCGGGTAATATTTAGTGGGTGAAATAAAACATAGCATTTGTGTTAAATAAAAGTAAAATTTTTCATTAAACCGCGAATATTTTTAATCCCGGCTTAATCACAAATGGACGAACAGGTCAATTCTAACCGTTACGTATATGCCGATAGTAAATATATCGGAAATATATACATTGTATGTATACAATGGAAGGGGATGTTAGCTAGAATGCATATATCTAAAGAATGGCTGGACCGATTTTGACAAATTTTGTCAATTCAGAATTCCCTCTTGGCATAAGAGAATAAAATCTAAAACAATCGCATAGAAATGTGGCAATAATGGTGTTATTAAAGATTTTGTAGTATTTTGTGAGATTTTTTATTTTTTCATATTTTTATCGCATGCGATTTTTTCAATTTGGCTTATAATATTGAAGTGTACATGTTGTAAAATTTTTTCACTTTACAACACGGGTTGGGGGTTATTATATACAGATTGCTATTATCGTCCGATCTTCACGAAAATTTTCACAAGGGTAGGGTTAGGCTCAGAAGAGCCATTGTTTTCAAGGATGACCGCAATATATTTAGGGGTTGAAATGGACCAACCACTAAAAATGTTCCTGATTTTGCAGCCGTTATAAGATCGCAAATAAAAACCAAAGGACACGAAATCTCGCATGTAGTTAGGGTTTAGGACAGCGGTTGGAATGGACCGCTACTTTTGTGTGCAAAAAATACCAACATTACTTACAAGCGATATCCCAAATACACAAAAGGCGAACTTCTGGCTTTTTAAAGCTGTTTTCGTTGATGAATATAGCCAAATATCGTAGTCAAACAAATCATATATATGGGTCTAAATTTGAAGATGCATAGCGGCTTCTTGCTTTTGGAGATGAACCAAAAACAGAAAAAAATTCCTGATCACACAATTGAAGCCAATCGACACGCCTGAGAAGAGAGTTATAGATAGGGAAGAATTCTACCTTTTTGGATGACCATTGGATTAAATTTAGCTGTAAAATGGACCACAACAACTAACAGCACGTTGAAGTTCGCAAATTTCCCTGGTCAAAATGCTAAGGGCAATTTCTAGGCAGTGCTTCATGACAAAATTTCCAAAGCGAAATCTTCCAAAATGGATTTGGACATAAGGGTGCTTTTAACATATTGTAGTGTTGTAGGGTATCACATGGTCGGCTCCGCACGACTATAGCCTTTGCTTACTTGTTTTTTTTTTTTTGTTTTTGGAAAATTTGAACATTTTCTTGCGGTCATATTTTGTAAACTATGACTCCCTTTCAAAGATAAATTTGTAAATTTATCGCATTTGTCGCGGGCTACGATTTCTCTTAACATACTACATGGAAAACATGTTGTTTTCTTGGTCAAAAAGTCGAAAATGTATAAAATTCGCCTTTGTTTTGTTTAATTTTTTAGATATTATCACCCCGTCCTACCCTTTAATCCTTATCAGTTCCTTGGGTTTTCGTCGGGATTTTAGTATTTTTTTTTTTTTTTTTTTTGTTTTTGAGCACTAGCATTGCCCAAGGTATTCTTGAAACTAATGTGTCTTTATTCTTAAAAATGTGAAGAAGTAGCTGTGAGTGATAACACTCGGGACAAATGGCTGTCGTCAAGGATATAAATTTAACTAACATTCATTCCTCTATTCACTTCCATATTTTCATATTATATTTCGTTTGCATTTCATTTTGCATATTCCGTCATTGCTCGCCTTCACATCCGAAATTTTAGGTGGGTATTTTCAACGTGTCTAGTTGATATTGTTGTATTCTAAGGGCATATATAAAAAAAAGTCCTTCTCTATACATTCGTATGTCTGCGAAGGTTTTTTTGTCAAATATTATAAGAAATCATCACTGCCACCCTCACACACACGTTCCATGTTAATATTCATACATAGATGTGAGTTTTCCCCGTTCCTCCGTTCACCATCATTGCAGTCATCTAAAAAAAGCGAAACACATGATATTTGTCTCTCCATATGAAATTACAATATTTTTGGTGTCTTTTTTGTTCCGCTATTTGTTCTGCAGCGGAATATATGCTAACAATATTTTTTCTTCTCATCTCTATGTTCAATTCGTTCATTCATTCATACCTTCATTCAATTATTTCCCACGAGTCTTGACTATTTCATTTCATTTTTTGGATGTTCCTTTTTTCCACTCCTCCGCGTTATGTTTTTCGTCTACTCTCCTTCTTCGTACGCTCCATAACAAAAGGGATAGAGGTGTGCACCCAAGGATTGTTGACTTCTACATGTTAGTGTAAATTCTGTTACAATCTCTCTCGCTTCCCTGTATACGTTCCTATTCGTTCTCCTGTTTATTTTAATTCAAGCGTGAGTTTCTATTTCATTTTTATTGACTTAAACATTTGCAAGAATGTAGCTGCGACTATAACAAGCATTATTTACAATTGCCATCGTATTGACTTTGAGCTGTATTGGTATTGTTTCTATATTGTTTCATCGAACTCAAGGTAGCTTGAGAAAGAAACGTGAAGTGGAGAAAAATATTGTAAGGTTGTTTGGTTTGTACAGTATCTGGATGAAATATAAGTCCTCCTATAGGTGTTCTCTGCTGAGAATATCATCCAAAAGTCTTATGGTTGGAAACCACATCAAAGGACCATTCGAAGGTCCAAAAGGCCTCCAAGGGATATATGATATTCCGAACGTATCCTATAGATTAAATACTCCCAAACGGACTTCTAAACATAGAAGAACTCGCAAAAAATCAGGTAGTGCCCTAAACTTCACTCAGAAGTCGTCCAAAGTTTTTATACCGATAACTGCCGTTTTATGGTTTTTTTATATGAAAATTAGACCTTCCAAAGGTCTTCTATAAATTTCAGACATTCTGAAGGTCTTCCAATATTAAAATACCCCTCAAAATAAAGATACAGACCAAATTTTTAAAGTGTTTCGAATCTCTCAAAGGGTTCTATGGTCTAGAGGTAATTTCTGTATAGTGGGTCATACAAAAGCCTTTTCTGAAAGTAGAACTTTCTGAGGTATTCATTGATAAAAGGCCCTGAAAGGCTCTTCTATAGACATCTTGAAGGTCTCCAAACTACCGACGACTGTTACAAGGTCTTCTATGAACAGAAGACATGCCAAGGTTTTTTTTAGAGAAGTTCCAAGGGTTTTATATAGGTCTTAAGTTATTCTCCGTATAGTATATTCTCCAAAGATCGTATCCCATTAAAGAACTTCTTAAGATCTCACATTGATAGAACACCCCCAAATGATCTTCTATGGTATAAGCCCTTCCATTTGATTTCCCTGGGAGCAGACACCCCCAGAACTTTAAGAAACATAAGACCCCCAATGTATTTTCTAAATGTAAAATCACCAAAAGATAAATTTTAACGGAATTCTTTCCAAATAACGTATGTTAATAGAAAACACCCAGAGCAGGTATATACGCCTTCGAAGGCCTAAGCCTTTCAAAGTGGTTACTTTTCCAACATTTTTTTATATCTAAAATAGAAAATGCTTTTGATAGTTGGACACTTCCCGAAATGGTTTTGAAATGTGTTCTATTTATTTCGCTGATCCCTACTCTCTATTGATAAAAAAATCTGCCAAAGATCCCAATGGTACTTTAAACTTAGGAGACCTCTCGAAGATCTATTTTTGGTATTCTCTTTATAAAAAAAGCTCCCCATAGAAGACCATGACCAAGAGAAGGTTCTCTATGAATATAAGACCCCCAGCATGTCTAGTGTGATAGTCAGCCTTCCCAGAAGACCTCGCGGTATCGGTCTTATATTGATGGAAGACCTCAAAGATCTCCTAAAAAGAAAATGCTTACGAATATTCTCCTTTTGACAAAATACGGATTTTTTGACAGAAGAGCTTTCCAAGGTCTTGTAAGAAGAATAATTCCCAAAAGCCTTTTATGATGAAAAGCTTTTGCATCGACAGAGGACCTCAAGTCTTCTACAAGTAAAATACTACTCAAAGATCTTCTACAGGTAGAAGATACTCTAGAACATCTCCCAAATGTTTTCCAAAAGCACTTCCACTTATTGAAGATCTTGTGGAACATTCGTTGATCTTTTAGACATTTTCAATGGGTAAATAACCACCCAATGACATCCTATAGACGAAATGCATCTTGTAGGTGTTATATGGGCAAAGGACTCCAAAACCTCTTCCATGCATAGAACCCCTCTTGAAAACATATCCTAAAAATCAGTTATAAACAGAAGACCCACCAAGAGTATATCTTGAAAGGAACCGCAAAAGGTATTCTATGGAAAAGAGCTGTCTTGAAGTCGTCAAAAGGTCTCCTATGAATGGAAGGTCTCCCAGAAATTCTTCACAGAAAGAAAGAGTTACAAAGTTTCTCTATCCCAAAAGTCTTCTTTGGATGGCAAAACATTTTTATGGAGGGAAAATGTCCTGAAAGTCAGTGATAAACTGAGACACATCACCCACATTGATAGACTTCTCGAATAAGACTTCGCGAATGGGACTTTGAAACGTCTTCGAAGGACGAAAAAAAGTCTCCGAAACATATTCTAAAGTCTCAAAATATGCCAAATCTTTTATATGAATTAAAGTCCCTCCAAATGTTCCAAAGGTCCTTTATGGAACAGAATATCGAAGAAATCTTGCAGCCAAAATATAACAATGTTCTTTTTAATGAGAGAACACATCCAAATATAGTGATAAACTGAAGACCTACTTAAGGCTTCCTATAGCTAGAAGACTTCTCATAAGTCTTCCATGGATATACGAATCCAACAAGATCTCCTGTTTATGCACAAAAAAAATCATACGTCTGCTCTAGACATGAAGCCAAAGGGGATTTCCGTCTTGACAGCCCCAACCATGATGCACCGGGTCGCTATAAGATGCTTCGGCCAGCGCCAACTTTCCAATTATCCAGACTTCTCTCAAAGCGTGGTAGCCATCCACAGAGCTCCAGGTGTATTCTGTGCGGGTACCAACAAAGGCTACATTTCTCTCATGCATCCATATATACCACAACCACCACATTGCATCCAACACAGGATACTCTCCGTAGTCACAGAAGAATCTCCGGTCAGACTTCGTAGTCAAAACTTCTACCACTTTTTGCTCCATACAATATGGGACTGGTTAACCAAAAGATTAAAAAGGCGCGGTCAGGGAATAGCACGAGTACAACTCAAAAGTGCCTCACTGATAGAGCAGTCTAATCACTTGTGTTCTCTGACGCTGGCGAACGGTAATCTATTACTCTGGCGGTGCCCCCGATAAAGACCATAAAGATCTGTGATGATACGGCAGATATTTTAGAATGCCTGGGATTCCCCACCATCTGCATTATCAGAAAAAGTCTTCTGGTCAGATCTCGTAACCGAGTTACCTCCAGTTTCGGTCCCAGTCTACCCTGGGCAGTAGTCTACCAAGAGGTACAATTTTAATAAGGAATTTCTACGAAACGATTTTAATTGAAAAAGATATTAAGAACTTTTGGTACATTTATTGGACAAATTTCTCAGAATCTCTCAACACGATTGATACAATATTTCGAGTCATTTGGTACTTTTCGTACCGTTTTAGTTTGCATTTTCAAAAATCCTATATTTTCAACCCTCATATGGTCCAAAATCCCCCATTCCAAATATCAAATTTCTACTAATATTAATATTTAGTAGAAAATCGGAGCTCTCTCTCTCCTACCATTGACACACTTTCGGTACTTGCCATCGAGTTCTAATTAGCATTTCGAAAAATACCGTCTATTCAAATCCAGTTTGTTCCAAAATACCTCATATCAGATTTTATAAATTTAATAATTTGTACGCTTTTGGGACGATTTAAAAAAATACAACCACTTTTTCATACAAAAACTCGAACTCAAGCTCGCACCAATCGTTTAACACCATTGATACATTATGTTGTTCCTTCGTAATTGAGATTACCACAAATCGCATCTTATCAAGCCCCTTTGCCCCAAAATCGATCTGCGTTCCAAAATTTCACAGTTTTAGTTTTAGAAGATTCGTCTGGGCCTTCATGAATCAGGCATTAACTCACCCTTAAATATACCCATTTCAAAATTTATTAAACATTGGGTTACTAATCCATTACTAGTCGAAGTAAGCAGTTATTCCATGACCACAAGTAAGTTGATAAATAAACAGTTTTTTGTTGGTAACTTCTCTGGATAAAATAATGGTTTAGTAATCAGATTTGTAAGGACAACTGAGTATATGATTTAGCTTGCAAAGATCTTCTATAACATTTCGTCATAATATTTGACACAAGACCTTTTTTTCCTTAGAAACTCCGTTAAAACCGCTTTATGGGCTCTTCTCTTAGTCCAAGCTTACCTTCGCAACTTCTATTTTTGAAAGACCTTTCGAAATGCCATCTGTATGTTCAATATTTAACCACAATTCCCCCTCTTCCCATTTTAAAACCCCCCCTCGTTTTCAACATATTTATTATAACACAAAAATGTGTATGTCCTTTCAGCAGGATACTGTTCTATTTATTTTTCCAAAATATGCTGGGTGTGAATTGTCTACGTGCATTTCGATAATGATGTTCATAGTTTGGCGGATTTGCTGTGGCATTCAGCCATGAAATTGAGTTTTATACACTCGCTACTTTCAAATCATATAACAATTCAACGGAATTTCTACCAAAAAAAAAAAAATAAAAAAAAATAAAATAAAATTATGCAGTTTCTTTGGCAATAAATTTCCAAACGAATGAAAGGAAAAGAGGTTCTTCCACGGAAAATAAATATTCTTTAAAATGTGTGTTGCTTTAAATTCAACCTCATTTTCACTTTCTTAAAGTGGAAAGCCGTTTAGAAAGCCACCATTAAACCCCTAAAAAATTAACATTTTATTTACGTTAGAAATTCAACCCCACACCCTTCCCACCTTTCATTTTCTCTTGGCATCTTTGCTGGGGAAAACCAGGAGAACTTTTGATTAAATTCTTTAGAAACGCTTTAAGCAATGACCAAAAAGTATTTTTGGTGTGCAATACTTTGTTGCCAGCAAACAGCTAAAAGAGTTTTTTATTCGCCACTTCTTGCTGGCTGCATTCAACACAATAACAGCAACAACAACAACAATTCGACGCACACACATACACACAAAATTTAAACCTTTAAAAGCATGCCAAAGCATACCGCCAAACCTCGTCTAAATGCAGGCTTTAGCGTCGAATATTTTTTTCTTTTCCTTTCGCATTTCTCCCTCGAGGCCCTAGGGGCATTACTGGCATGTTCCCGTGTCTAAGCTTCCTAAGAGAAATAAATTTGTGAGCAGCAACGGCAGCAGCCGCCGCCTAGGCTGATTTGAACCCAGCCTAAGGCTAGGCAAAAGTTAAAGAAACAAAAAAAAAACGCAACAAAATTCTCAATTTTTTCACCATTTCTGTTGAGGCTTTGTCTGCATATCTCTTCCTTTTTTGTGTCCTCTAGAAATTTTAGAGTTTTTTCTATTGAGGAGTTTTTCTTTTCTAGTACTGCTACTTCTACTGCTGGTTTTGTGTGAAGTGGAGTATTGAAAAATTTGTAACTTTAATTTTTTCCACTGGCTTTTTTCCCCATAACTCTTGTGGTGGTTGTTGTTGTTGTTTGTGTGAACAACCATTACTCGACCATAGTCAAAGCAAGAGAGCAAAAACACTTGGCTTGGTGTAGCCTAGTGTTGCTCATAACACAATTGCCAGTTATGGTTTTGATGTTCAAAATTAAGCCTATCACCATCATCATCACCATCGTCATTGCCATAGCCATCACCTCCGAAGCCACCACCTCCACCAACGAATCAAAGAAATTTTTTGAAAAATGTTTTGCCTCTGAGGATAAAAAAAAGCCAACATGCTCATGGAATTATCGGAGTATGAAATTATTTTGTATCGCTTTTTTGTCTCATTCCATCATGCAAAGGCAGATGATGATGATGGGCTATCATTTGCTGGGATTACAGGGAAAGCCAAAATGTGGTGCAGAAGAAACTTTATTATAACACGCCTTGCCAAAGAAGTGATTTCGAAGTTGTGGTGTGTATACAAAGATCTGCAGCCCATGCAAACTTATAATCTCTCTTTTTTATAAAATATTGTTTAAAGCTCTTCTGACCACAAAAGGTCACTTGAAAGCTCTATTTTGCAATATCTTTTTTTTTTTCTATAATAAAACTTTCTAAGTTGATTTGTCTACAGAAGCTTATGGGACCTTCCTACCTCACATTTTTAAACCTCACATATCCATATATGGCCTTTTAAAGCTCTTCCGTTTATAGGAGACCATCATTCTCTTTACAAAAAGCTCTTCTATCTAAAGCTCTTCTTATCTTCTTTCCAAAAAAAGGTCATTTATAAACTGGTGTGTCTGCAGAAGCTCTGTAGTAGAACTTCTAAAGCTCATATGTCCATACGAGACCTGTTAAAGCTTTTCCGTTTTAGAGAAGGCCTTTACGAGTTCTTCTATTTAGAAAACACTATTTCGAACTTTTTTGTTTACAACAGACCATTTTAAAGTCCTTTCTTCTGGAGTTAACATTGCAAAGCTTTAAATTTTTATGAAAGGACTTTCACTGCCTTTACTCTCTAAAAACCCCAAAAAGCTTGTCGGTATATAGAAAAGCTTTTATTCCTACTAAAATACATTTGAAAGCTCTTTTCTCTATAGAAGACCTGCAGAAGAACTTACATGTTCATAATAAGAACTTCTGAAGCTTTAATGTCTATAGAAGGCCTTTTAGAGTTCTTCAGGTTTCAAGGAGACTATTCAAAGCTCTCTTGTTCTATAGAAGATCTTCTAAAGGTATACTTTTTATAGCAGGACTGTCACAGAATCCTCTCTATGGAACCCTCTCCCAAAGCTCTTTATATAGAATAGCTTTTATACGTCTTCTATCTACTAAAAGTCATTTGCAAGTTGTATAGGTATTCTGGCTATTAAATCCATTTCAAAAGCCTTTAGACTTCAAAAAAAACATCTACCTTTACCTTACAAAGACTATCTGTCTGGAGAAGCATTTTCTAAAATCTTCAATCTTTAGAGAAAATTTGAAGGGGTTCTTTCAACAGTGGACCTCTAAAAGGGACTTCTGTCTATTACAGAATTTTAAAAGCTTTTGTGTCTAAAGTAGGTTATTTCTGTATTGGAGACTTATCCATGATGGAGCTCTTACATAACATTTGTCCAAAGACAACCTCTTACAAGTATTCGGCCTTTTAAACTCTTCTGTCTTCAGAAGACCTTCTACAACTATTCTATCCATAGAAGTTCTTCTGAAGTTCAGCTGACTTTAGAAAACTGTTTAAAGCTCTTCTGCCTGAAGAAGAGAACTTTAAAGCTTTTTTGTCTATGACAGACCAGTGTCATCAATGTATGAAGTTGTAAGCCGCGTCTCTCTTAATAAGACATTTCAAACCTCTTTTCTCTGAAGAATAACATGTAAAGCTCTGAGAATCACGTAGAGGCTCTTGCCTATAGAAGATTTTATTCAGAAGACATCCTACTAAAAAACTAGAAAAGCTATCAATAATAATTTAAAGCTTCTCAGACAGACATCTTTAACAACAGGTACTTGAACAGGTACTTCAAAAAAAAAAAAATTATTAAAATATTATTTAAAATATTCACGTTCATAACCCTGGAGGTCCTTGAAAAATTTGCCTTTAAATAATCTATGTTTACAACCCTGGACATCATTGAAAAAAAAATATTTAAAACATCCACGTTTATAACCCTGGAGGTCCTAGAAAAAAAAGTTTTAAAATATTCACGGTTATAACCCTGGTGGTCCTTACAAAAATTATCTTTAAAATATCCACGTACATAACCCTGGAGGTCCTTGAAAAAAAATTTTCTTCAAAATATCCAAGTTTATAGCCCTGGAGGTCCTTGAAAAAAATTTTCTTGAAAATATCCAAGTTTATAACTCTGGAGGTCCTTGAAAAAAATTTTCTTCAAAATATCCAAGTTTATAACCCTGAACGTCCTTGAAAAAATTTGCCTTTAAATAATCTACGTTTACAACCCTGAAGGTCCTTGAAAAAAATTATATTTAAAATATCCACGTTTATAACCATGCAGGACCTTGAAAAAAAAAAAAATCCGCGTTCACTACCCAGGAGGTCTTTGAAAAATCCACGATTAAAACCCTGGAGGTGCTTGAAAAATTGTCTTTGAAAAATCCACAATTAAAACCCTGGAGGTGCTTAAAAATTTGTCTTTAAAATATCCACATTTATAACCCTGGAGATCCTTGATAAAATTGTTTTTAAAAAATCCACGTTTATACCCCTGGAGGTCCTTAATAAAACTGTCTTTATAAAATCCAAGTTTATAACCTTAGAGGTCCTTAAAAAAAATTCTCTTAAAAATATAACCCTGGAGATCCTTGAAACAATTGTCTTTAAAAAATCATTGAAAGTTTTGAAAGCTATTTTTTGTTGGTGCCTATTGCAGGATTCCTGTCGAAATTGAAAACCTTTAAAGCTCTTCTGTGTTTTAAAAAATAGTTGACCTTTTACAGGTGTCCTGTTTATAGAATTTCCCTTAAAAGCTCTGTCGATTATAAAAAAAAAACTCTTAAAGCTCTTCCATCTTGTCTGTTAAAAAACCTTTAAAGTTCTTCAGTCGATAGAATTTTTTTCTAAGCTTCCATCGTTTATAGGAGACCTTCGTCTATGGGAGACCTTCTACTTGTTAAAACGCTTTGTTCGATAAAGTCCTTTAAACTTTTTAAACTTTTATATGTATAACCTTTTAAATCTCTTCTATTCAATAAAAAGTTATTCTACTTATAGAAGTTTTGAAAACTTTTCGACCTCTAGAAGATATCCACAATAAAACCTTCAAAGGCTTACTATATATAGAACATCAGTTAGGGGTCTTCCGTTCATGGAAGCAATTTTGAATGGTCTTCCATTTTTCAAACACCTTTTAAAAGCTCTCCTTTTTTCAAATTTCTACTCATCGATATTCCTACTGTGGAAGTCCTTTTGAAGTACACATTAAAGCTTTCAAAGGCTTCCCATATATAGAACATCAGTTGTGGGTCATTCGTTCATGGATGCAGGATTGACTCGCCTTCTGTATTTCCTATCTTTTAAGTTCTTACAAATAGATATTCTTAATTTTGAAGTCCTTTTGAAGGACTTCGTTCTTTGGAATACCATTTAAGAATTGTACTCTTTTCAAACCAAATGTTTGAAGACTCCGTTTTAAATTTACAAAACCGTTCTACATCCCACAGATTATCTTGCCTCAATTAACAATAAGGTTGGCTAACCCTTTTTCCCCCATTCAATGGGCTTCCCTTTTTTACATTCCTTGGGGGCGATTGTTGTCTCCTTGTTTTTGCATTCATAAGCAATTGTAATTCCTTGTGGGAGAGGTAAGCCGAAAAAAAGAAGAAAATAACTCAAGAAGTATGCAGTCTTTTTTCAAACCCAAAGCACAGAGGGAAAAGAAATTTAAAGGTTTCCTAGAATTTAAAATGTAAAGAAAAACCTCATTCCTTTCAACATTTTTCATCTGATCAAAATCTATGATTTCATTGAGGTTTATTGACTGATGCTTTCCCGTTGTCTGGGACAAATTAGCTCATCAATGTAAACTATAACTTTTCATTTGGTTTGCCAACTCATTTCCTCATATTTTCCTTAGCTACAATCTCCTTTTTGCAGTGGGCAGCAATCATGGGGCTGGGGCAAGGAGACGAAAACCACTGCATACTTTTTGGCTTGTGGGGTGTTAATGTGGCCCTAAAACTCTTTACGTGTTGTAGTTAAGCGATAATAAAATCTCAAAGTCACGTTCGACAAATGTTTCAAGCTGGTTGGGTTTTCCTGCTAACTGGCCGTTTGCTTATTTTCTTCTTTACGTTTTTTGGACAATTTAGCTATTACAGCCAGTCTTGCTTTGGCCCTTTGCGAAGATGTCCGCTTTTTTGTGGTTGTGGACAAACTATTTCAACAATAAATGGCCACGTTCTTCGACGTCTGCATGATTTCTGTTTGAGTTATCCGGATTTTTTTCGAAATGTTCAGTGTTTTCCCTCTGTCTGTTCGGTTATTGTAATGTTTGTCTTTAAATCATCATCATCATCAATACTCCCTTGCCATCGTCAAGGTTCCAACGAATGGTCATTGGTGGCCAGTGGTGCACCTCAACATCATACTCAGAACGAAGATGGAGATGTTCGTCGAAGTCATGCATGATTGGCAATGACGCAGTGCAGTATTTGTCTTTAATATTTTCGGTAGAATTTTTAAAATTTCAGACACACAATTCTTTCGACACACACACAGACACACCTTAAGCCCAGAGGCTTAATTCTGATTTAATACAGGATATAAATATAAGTTTATTAGTTCAGCCTCATTCTTCGACTTGCACTCATTGCTACATTAAGGATTTCGAATAATTTTTGCTGAGATCACAGAAAATGTCCTGCTGTGCTGTTGACCACACATGTGTGGCAGCGTATGTATATGTGAGCATGTGTATGTGTGGCTTGTGTCGCCTTTTGCTTGATTAGAAATAATGAAGAGTAAATCTTAATCTAGCCAAATAGACAGACAACATAACACAAAGCGTGAGAGAAATTCCTAATTGAAGATGTGGCATTATTGCGGTTAACCGAAATTGTGGCCCAAATGTCGGCCCACAACGGGAGAAATAATGATTTAGACCAGTGAATAGTTTAAGGGGTACAAATAAATGTAAGGGAGAAAAAGTATTAAATATCGTTGCGAGAAAGACTTCAACACAACAAAATTGCAGAGCCTTTTGTGGAAAAGTGGGGCAGGAGGCCTTTACATCGTCAATATCAAAGTCCTAGAAATGTATGGTATTTGACCATTACATTGGTATCGAAAACCCATTCACGTTTTGCTTAAGTCACGCTTTTAAAAATCCTTAACAAACCCAAATTTATAACCCTGGAGGTCCTTGAAAAAATTGACTTTAAAAAACAACGTTTATAACATTGGAGGTCCTTGGAAAAATTGCCTTGAAAAAATCCACGTTTATAACTCTGGAGGTCTTTAAAAAAATAGTCGCCTATAACCACGGAGGTCTTTGAAAAAATGGTCATAAAAATCCCACGCTTATAACCCTCGAGGTCCTTAAAACAATTGTCTTTAAAAAGCCACGTTTATGACACAGGAGGTCCTTAAAAATGGTCTTAAAGATTTAAAGTTCATAACCCTTGAAAAGTTTGTCTTTAAAAAATCAATTTCTATAACCCTGGAGGTCCTTGAAAAAATTGTCTTTAAAAAATTCACGTTTACAAACTGGAGATCCTTGAAAAAATTGGTTTAAAAAAATCCACGTTTATAACCCTGGAGGTCCTTGGAAAAATTGCTTTGAAAAAACCCACGTTTATAACTCTGGAGATCCTTGAAAAAATTGTCTTTAAAAAATCCACGTTTATAACCCTGGAGGTCTTTGAAAAAAATGGTCTTTAAAAAATCCACGTTTATAACCCTGGAGGTCTTTGAAAAAAATGGTCTTTAAAAAATCCACGTTTATAACCCTGGAGGTCCTTGAAAAAATTATCTTTAAAAATCCACGTTTATAACTCTGGAGGTCCTTGAGACAATTGTCTTTAAAAATTCAAGTTTATAAACTTAGAGGTCCTTGAAAAAATTGTCTTTAAAAAATCGACGTTTATAAAACTGGAGGTCTTTGAAGAAGTGGCCTTTAAAAAATCCACGTTTATAAACCTGGAGGTCC
This sequence comes from Musca domestica, assembly GCF_030504385.1. Classification (NCBI taxonomy): domain Eukaryota; kingdom Metazoa; phylum Arthropoda; class Insecta; order Diptera; family Muscidae; genus Musca; species Musca domestica. The sequence goes on from NW_026712257.1 coordinate 769,057, forward strand.
TTGAAAAAATGGTCTTTAAAAAGTCACGTTTATGACCCTGGAGGTCCTTAAGACCATTGTCTTTAAAAATTCACGTTTATAACAATGGAGGTCCTTGAAAAATGGTCCTTAAAAAATCCACGTTTAAAACAATGGAGGTCCTTGAAAAATGGTCCTTAAAAAAACCACGTTTATAACAATGGAGGTCCTTGAAAAATGGTCCTTAAAAAAACCACGTTTATAACAACGGAGGTCCTTGAAAAATGGTCCTTAAAAAAATCCACGTTTATAACAATGGAGGTCCTTGAAAAATGGTCCTTAAAAAAATCCACGTTTATAACAATGGAGGTCCTTGAAAAATGGTCCTTAAAAAATCCACGTTTATAACAATGGAGGTCCTTGAAAAATGGTCCTTAAAAAAATCCACGTTTATAACAATGGAGGTCCTTGAAAAAATTGTCTATAAAAATCCACGTTTGCAACCCCGGAGGTCCTTAAAAATATGGTCGTTAAAAAAATCACGTTTATAACCCTGCAGATCCTTAAAAAATGGTCTTTAAAAAGTTTACGTTTGACGATTTTATGTCCTTGTCCTCCTTGTCAGAGATTATATTCCTGGAGGTCCTTTAAAAAAGTCATTAAAAATACAGGTTTGACGATCTTTCGATACTTGAAAATATTCTTTAAAAAGATCATTTTTATATTTCTGGAGGTCCTTGAAAAATATTAAAATATCTAAAACTGAAGGTCTGATGTTCCTTGGAACAAAATTCTTCTAAAAGTACAAAAATCAAAAATAGCCTTTAAAATATCCAAGGTAGTATTCCTGGAGGTCCTTTCAAAAAATCTTTAAAAATTGTTTGAAATTGTTTAAAAAGTACATGCTTTATGGTCCGGCGGATCTTAGATCCTTAAAAAATCCTAACAAAAATCCACGTCTATAGTCAAGCGGATCCTTGAAAAAATCTTTTTAAAGTTTTATTCTTTAAAATAGCCTTTAAAATATCCAAGATAGTATTCCTGGAGGCCCTTTAAACAAATCGTTTAAAATTCACGTTTGACGGTCTTTTGATGCTGAATTAAATTCTTTAAATAATCCATGTCTGAAGGTCTTTTTTCCTTGAAATAAAATCTTCTAAAAATCCAAGTTTATATTTCTAAAGGTCCTTGAAAAAAAAATTGTTTAAAACGCCAACGTTTGATGGTCCGGTGGTCTTTAAAAAATCTACCTCTGAAGGTCTGTGGTTATTTGAAAATAATTATTTAAAAAACCCTACTATGCTTGGTCCTTGAAATATAACCTTAAAAACCTTCGCTGATAGCTCACTTGGTCCTTGAAAAAATATTCTTCGTAAAAATCAAGTTTTATCGCCTTTTGGTCCTTGGAATATATCCTTAAAAACCCCAGGTTGATAAATCAGTTGATTCTAGAAATGTTTAAAAAAATCCACTTCTGAAGGGCCTTGAAATATATCCCTAAAAATCTCAAGCTGATAGCTAAGTTGGTTCTTGAAAAAAAAAAAATGTTTTAAAAAATCCACGTCTGAAGGAAAAATATCTTCAAAATATCCACGTTTGATTGTCTTTTTGTCCTTGAAATACATCCTTAAAAACTTTTGCTGATAACTCAGTTGGCCCTGGAAAAATTATTCTTCAGGAATCCTCGTTTAATGGCTACTTGGTCCTCGGAAAAATATTCTTTAAAAAATCCAAGTTTTATTGGTTTCTGGTCCTTGAAATATATCCTTAAAAACCCCATGTTGGTTCTAGAAAAAAAATATTTTTTTAAAAAAATTCAAGTTTTATTAGAGTTTGATTATACCCTTAAAAACATCAACGAAGGTTGAGGTATTCTTTAAATTAATCTAACTCTGAAGGTCTGTTGTTCTTTCAAAAAACTTTAAAACATCCACGCTTTCTTGTCTTTTGATCACTAAAATATATCCTTAAAACCATTGGGGTTTCGTTGATAGCTCAGTTGGTCCTCGAAAAATTATTCTTTAAAAATCTTCGTTCAATGGTCCCATGGTCCTTGAAAACAAATTCTCAAAAAAATCGATACCTCCCAATTTTGTTTGTACATCAAAGGGTTGAGTCACCACTTTCAACCAAATTATTGAAACAATTATGACTTGAATATGTCCCCGAATCAGGCTAGAAATCAGACCTTGAAGGTATATCCCAAGGTATTGCATAATATGCACATAAAAATTATTCCACAGTGTGCAGTTCATATGATATTAAATGTGTGTGCGTGGTAGTAGTACTTTCTAGTATGTGTACGTCTATCGGTGTGATTGTCAAGTTATTTACACATTCTCAGCTTCTGTCATTTTCAGCTCAGCCACATTCTCAGCTACTTATGGCTGTGGCTGGTAACACATTTCAATGTCTAGTCTTATCGTTGAGTTAGTAACTCTGAGGTTTTAGCTTTATCTTTTGACAGGCAAAAACTCTGATAGATCCTTTAGCATGCGTTACACTTACTACCCTTTTTGTTTTTGCACTTGTCACATACACCAGAACATAGACATGGTAAAGTGAAGAAATCTCCTTCTTCGTCTATGCACAGCGATTTGTTGCATTCTCGACACGTTTTACATGAGAAAAGTAGTTTACCTTTTTGCTCTTTGCAACATAAAATTATATGGCTGGTCATTATCACGGTGATAATGTTTGTGAAAATTTCTCTTCTACAAATTTTTTGCTGGGTATGACAAAATTAAATTACAATATTTGTTTTTTTTTTTTTTTTTTTTTGAAATAAAAAAACTAAAGGAAATTGTTACAACATCTTTTAGTTTAAATATTTAATTTTGGTCTTAGTTCTAAGGAACATTCCTGGTTTCCTTTTTGGTGAAGTACTGGAAAGTTTTCTGCAGCATTCCTTTGCCTTGTCGCATTTGAAACTTGCTTCCTTTATTTGTGTCTGTGTCTGCTGGGTTGTTGTTGCAAAAACTTTATTTTGCCATTTGTAAAATCTACTTAAGTCTATTTAAGTTGACTTTCATATATAATTTTTAGTTAACTTTAATGTTTGTGGCTCGTAATCTGAACATATCGCAATATTCCATTCGGCAAAAATTTAAAAATGAACTCGGGGTAAAGTCATTAAAATTCAAAAAAGTGCTAGAACTTACACCGCAACAGAAAAAAAAAATAGACTCAAAAGAGCTAAAGACTTGCTTCGCTTCGAAAGTGGTGAACTGCCGAATTTGGTTTTCTCCGATGAGAAAACATTCGTTGTCCAGCAGTTTGTAAACAAACAAAATGATCGTGTTTACTTGCCAAAGAGGTCAGCTGAAAGTGTGCACCTTGGTTGGCCACCAGAACTCAAGCGCCGACCATGGTGATGGTGTGGGCCGCCATAAAGCCGATGGTCGCTCTCCGCTCGTATTAATTCTGATGAATGCCGAATGATATCGCGAAAATATTTTGGAGGGTGTATTAAAGCCTTGGGCAGGCAAACATTTTGGCCGCAGACCTTAGACATTCCAATAGGACTCAGCACCATCGCACTCAGCACGCGCCACCCAAGAATAATTACAAAGTACATTGGCCCCTAAAATCTCCGGATACAAATGCGTTGGACTATTGTGTCTGGAGTATTTTGGAAAACAAGGTTGGCATTAAAAGATACCAAAGTGTCGAACACTTTAAGCAAGCGATTCGCTGGGAATGTGCCAACAACAACATTCGGGCAGCGTGTGACGGTTTCATTTGCCATTTAAAGGCCATAATTCGTGCCAAAGGTGACCAATTCGAAGAAATCTAAACTCATACTAAAATTGGATGCTATTTCCGACATTTCTTGCTTTCAAATTAAAAAAAAAAATGAAAAAGTTATGGCGTTAGACTTTGTTGCAGCATTAGACTTTATCTCAACCGGTATATATAAAAGAGTAGTGAAATAACTGAATGTACTGACTCGTACGAAAAGTACTAAATGGTACTAAAAATGCTATTGGGTGATGGAATAGGGCAGGAATATTCAAATTTGATTTGAGATCACTGTTGGTGTCTGTGGTTAGGATATGGAGGTGGTTTTGGAAATGCGTCCTATATTTGTACGAATAGTACAAAATGGTACTAAATTTGCTATTGGGTAAATGGATAAGGCAGGAATCCTAAATTTGATACTGATTTCTCTCTTGGTATGGAGGTGGTTTTAGCAATGTGTCCTATAGGAAAAGTACTAAATGGTACTAAATTTGGTATTTGTTAATATCTATAATTAAGATATGTAAGTGGTTTTGGAAATGTATAATATAATTGTACGAAACGTACCAAATAGTACCTAACTTGGTATTGGACAAAAATTTGGTATTGAGCTGAATTTTTATATTGAGGTCTCTGTTGGCATCTGGTGGCGGTTTTATAAATGCATGCTATAATTGTAGAACTGAAATCCTGCAATTTAAAATGTATGTGTCACTGTAGGGCTGGAATTCTAAAATTTGATATTGAGGCCTTGAGATCTGGTGGAGGTTTTATAAATTTATACCATAATTGTTCGAAAAGTACTAAATGGTAAAAATTCGGATCACTGTTGGTTTCAAAAATGGAGAAGTGGATTTTTTGGATATAAGTACAAAAGTAATTAAGCTGAAATTCTAAAATTTAATATTTATCTGAGGTTTAGATTTGGATGTGGAAAATTGGAAAGTTCTTCGAAAATTATCAAATTGTATTGGATTTGCCGCTGAGTGCATGGATAGAGCTTGAGGTCCCTATTAGTATCTGGATTTGAGCTATGGTGGTGGTCTTGGAAAAGTGTTCAATAATAATAATACGAAAAGTACTAAATAGTACTAAATTTGGTATAGGGTGAGGCGATAGAGCTGAAATCTTGAAATTTGATATGGATCTCACTTTTGCGGTCTAGGGTGGATATTCATACTATATGTTACTAAATTTAGTATTGCGTAAAATTATATAGCGGAAATTCTGAAATTTGATATTGAGGTTGCTGTTGGTTTCTAGGGTTCACATACGAAGACAATGAAATAGTTTTGGATCGAAAACTTGGATGCGAGTCTATTGTGCAATGGTTTTACTAAAATCTTCGTCGGTAAACTTCAAAATGAAAGATTTTGAAGATTTTTTCGTGTAAAAGGTAAACTTGAATAATATCTAAAGCCTTAAAAGTCTGAAAATTGGTTGAAGTTTGGATTAAAAAAAAGGTTGTCAATCTACAAATATTGTACACATTGGGTACTAAAGAGGCCTGACATGAACAGTTGGACGAGTTCATGGGTTACTGATAGCCCCTCTTTAAAAAGTTAAGTTTTTGAAATACTGCAATTTCGAAGTCGGCTCTGAAACAAAATTCCTATCTTTCTATGAAACCCCCCTTGGGTTTTTACCTTCCACAATTGAAAAACATCAATTATTAAAATTGTTGTAAAAAAGAAGACTCATTAAGAAGAAGAAGTACAATCGCATAATGAATATTTTTGTAGAACATTTCGTCCTAAAAAATTCAAATTTTTGAATGCTCTTCACCCCTTTTTTGCCCGAAAAAAAAGAAAGGCAATAAAATATATTTCGGCACCCAAATATTTAACAAAAAAAATCGCTCTGAAAATTCAGTATTTGGTCCTCAAAGACAACTCATTGTGAAATAACCTTTCTTCAGTTAAATGCCCTTTTCGTCCTTCTTTTGAACCCTTACAAAAAAAGCCGCCAAATAAGATTTATTGCAGAGCAAATATTTCACAAAATTATTACCTATAATATTTTAAATAGGGTCCCCAAGGACGATAGGTCTATAATGCGCCATTTTCATTGACCTTCTGGATTTTTTCAAGATCCTGGCTCACAAATTTAAGACAACTCATTCTAAGATAACGTTTCTTTAATGAAATGTCCTTTTCGTCCTTCTTTTTAACCTTTGCAAAAAATCCGCCAAATAAGATTAATTGCCGCTCAAATATTCCACAAAAATATCACTTTTAAGATTCAAAATAGGGTCAAGACAAGAGGTCGATAATGTACACTTTTCATTGTCCTTCTTGATTTTTTCAAGATCCTACCTCACAAATCTGTATGAATTTGTATTTTTTAATATTTTGTAAAAATCTCTTCACCATGTTAGAAACTTGGGATCCCATGACCATACCCATTGATCGACATCGTCATGCCCAACAGAATATTTTAACTAACTTTTCTTGGCGATGACATCCGGTAATCTGAATTTTTATCAATTTAATCCTTTGAGAAGTAACTTCCTTTTTCTGTCTTTCAACCACATCAACTTTCGAATTTTTTCCTCGTCTTTTTTCCATTTTACACATAACAACAACATTAAAACACAATCTCAACCAAATCGTGTATTCAAAAGTCGGATCATCGTCGGACTTTTATCGATTGTTTACCGCAATTATCATTAAAAGCTGTCAATAAGATAAATGCTGATGAACCCTTAATTATATTTAAACAGTTGTCCACTTCTGACAGCCTGGGTGACACATTGACACAATCAAGAAAATTTAATTCAACATTTATTTTTTAATGTCTTAAAAGGGCAGCTGTGTGTGAGGATGCTTGGATGTGTTAAGCAAAAGGTAGAAAAACGTACGCACACAATGATTATAAAATTAATCACCTATCCACCACCCTCAGCTCCTACATCCCGCATTAACATGCATATTTACATAATGTAATTGGCTGTTCTCAGACATTGTAGCCGGGCGAAAAAGGACACTTTACAACATGCAAAGGATAAGCATAGTGATGGCGATGATGATGATGAGGATGCTCTACATGTAGACATAACCTCATTTAACAACACTTTTTGTCACCACCAACAACATCGTCATCATCATCACCGTTATCCTGCTCACTACTTAGGCTTACATTTTCAATGCTTCAGCTCAGACTCCATTACACGCAGATTATCACCTTTTGTGAGTGTGTGTGTGTGGGTGTCCAAGAATAAATTTTAACTCAGAAGCTGTAACAGCACCAACAGCAGCAGCAGTAATTCATTGGTTTTTTGTGTTTTTGTTTTTCTTTCATTTCATGACTGTCTGCCGCCTCCGAACTGTTCGAACAGGTGGCCTGGATGCACTTCGAACAATCGGCCATCTTAACCGTGCACAATCATGTGATAACGCGCAATCCACGCATCAGTGTGACACACGACAAACATGATCGCCATCGCAGCTGGTATTTGCACATCAACAATGTCCAGGAGGAGGACAAAGGACGCTACATGTGCCAGATCAACACGGTGACGGCCAAAACGCAGTTTGGTTATCTCAACGTAGTTGGTAAGTATGGACAATAATAACTAAAGCAAATGGTCAAGGGAGGGCAGTTTTTCGTTGCAAAAAAAGAAAATTCCATTAAATGCCAGCCTTTTTCCCAATACTCCGATTGGGAATTCGTGGTAAGAAATAATCATAAATAAATTAAAAATAAATGTATGCCAGGCAATTCCAATTCCATATACCACCCCACTTTAGCCTTGTCCTTGATAGCTGCATGCATGGCATCCCTTGCAGCCAATCTAACATTAAGTCGCAGAATTTATGCCTCAATGATTTCCCAGTTATTTTACTTTTGATCCAGAGTCAAGTGAGTTTTCGCATGGCCTCTAAGTCTCCAAACAGCAGCTGTTGCCACTGCTTTGGGGAAAGCAAATATCTCAGTTCAATTGAACTGAGAAAGTCGAAAAAAAAGGAAAATCACTGTTTGCATTCCTCTGCTTGTTTATATCCTTGAGGCTTCTACGAAATGCGTTAGGAAAAACCCCGTGTATTTTTTTAAACACAAAAATAGGAGGAATAATGTCACTTGAGAGTTGCGCAGAAAAAAACTCACATAAATATTCAATTTAATTATTTTTTTCTGCTTCTTCTTCTTCTCATAATAAATCAAGACTGGGTTATATTTTGTTTATTTTTTGCATGCAATTATTTCTGTGATTTGTGTGGGTGTTTGGCTGTAGGTTCTCTGAAGCATTAAAAATAACAATAAGTATTGGGAAAATAATATTGGTAAATACAATTAGAACCCCCCTTAAATAATTAATCTCTTCAAGGAATTGAAGCTCAATGGGAAGGAGAAGAAGATACCTTTGGAAGTAATAACTTGAAAGAGAGGGTTCAAAAGGACATGTTCATTGTCATTTTTGCTGGAGACTCAACAAGTGGCCATGCAGGAAACTGGGGACCGAGAAGGGAAAAATGGTTACATCTCTTTTATATACTTTCACCCTAATGACTACTGATCATTTGACGTGGTACATTATAAGGTAGGTTTTATTATTTTTGCCGAACTTATATTGAGTTTGAAGATGGACAACAGGGCCGCTCCCTCTAGTACCTCCCCCAAACTAGTTCAAAATTTGACTAACAATAAAAAATCTCATAACAAGCGAGAGGAGCACATGACAAAGTTCAAACTTGCCCACCGTAAAATTCAGATAAGCCCTTTGTCTGGTGAAAAAATTTACAATATTGACCCAACCTCACAAAAGGTCGACATTTTGATGTGGGTAATCAATTTACGATTTTCTCCATTTTTCCACGAAAATCTGAAAATTGATTATATCGAACCATTTTTTCTCATACCTCTCTCTGAAAAAAAGCTAGAAAATTTTGAAAAACATTCCTAAGCATATCTCATAAAAAACGAATCAAGTACCCGATTTAGTTTAAAAGTGGTGCGTGATAATATTTATATCACACTTAGGTCTGTAACGATCATGAAAAACATTAACCCACTGCTTGTCGTACCTCCCTCCTAAAAGGTAACATTTTTAAATGCGAATAATTCACATTTAATTTGAAATTATTTTCTTTTGCCCGAATAAGGCACCATTAGTTCTCGCATGAAGATATATGGGTCCATTCCTTCTGGTACATCTCCCACAATGGACCAACATATTATACTCCAAAGAGGTTATCTCTCACAGAGTCTCAAAATGCAAAAATTTGGTGAAATTTAAACAAGTAAAAAAGCAGTACGTTCAGCCCGGTCGAACTTTGAATACTCTGCTCCATTCAGAAGAAAGTCCGTTGAAAAATTCCTCCAAAAATCATAAAAATACCGAATATAGGGATTTGGGTTATATGATAACATGGACCTGCATAGGCAATTTTCTGTCATAGGCCGCCTTACACAATAGGAACATCATATTCGAAATATGAAACAATGTCGAAAAATAATGTGGCTAAAATTATCAAAATTCCGAATATAGGGAAATACGAAATTTGAAACAATTCCTATGGATAATGTAATCATGTAATAATCATCAAAAAACCGAATATAGGGAGGTACTATTATATAGGGCTTATAGCAAAACTTAGACCTATATCGCCTCAACTCAATTTACAGCAAATTCGTGTTCAAATTATGACTAAAACACCTCAAAAACTTTAAATCTGTCCGTATAGTTGTATAGGACCCATGCCTAAAAGTAGGGTGAAATAAAAAAAACTTCAACATAGTCAAACGCCATAATTTTTACATCTTTTTTATTAAATTTTAATGAATGAAAGCAAAAAAAATGGCAGAAATAAAATCAAATTTTAGAATAAGTTTAGATTTGTTCAAATTGGTCACCTTTGGCACGAATTATGGCCTTCAAACGGCCAATGAAACCGTCACACGCTGTCTAAATGTTGCTCTGCGGTATTTTGGCCCATTCCCGGCAAAGCGCTTGTTTGAGGTGATCGACACTTTTTTCAGTGCCAACCTTTCCAAAATACCCCAGACACAATAGTCTAACAGATTGGAATATTTGGTGGCCATTGTGCGCTGGAAGTGAAGCGAGGAACCTCATTTTGCAACCATTCTTGGGTGGCGCGTGCTAAGTGCGATGGTGCTGAGTTCTGTTGGAATGTTCAAGGTCTGCGGCCAACATGTTTGCGTGTCCAAGGCTTTAACATAACCTCCAGAATATTTTTGCGATAATATTTGGCATTTATTCTGATTCCATGGTCGATTAATATGAGCGGAGAGAGACCATCGGCTGTTATGATTTGAGTTCTGGTGGCCAACCGAAGGTGCACATTTTAAGCTGACCTCTTTGGCAAGTAAACACATTCATTTTGTTTGTTTACAAACTGCTGGACAACGAATGTTTTCTCATCGGAGACAGAGAAAACCAAATTCGGCAGTTCACCACTTTCGACAAAGCAAAAAAAATCCTTAGCTCTTTTAAAAATATTTTCTTTCCGTTGCGGTGTAAGTTCTTGCACCTTTTGGAATTTCAATGGTTTTACTCCGAGGTCATTCTTCAATATTTGCCGAATGGAATATTGCGATATGTTCAGCTCACGAGCCATTTTTCCCACCAAAATGCTTTTGTAAGAAGTATTGACTCTTTGAGGTATTAATATAGGAAAGACCCTAACAAATATTGACCTAAAACATTCTAAAGGTAAAAAAAATCCATGTATATAGCCAACATTATAGGCCTTACATTCCTGAAAAGATTTACTCATTCAGACCTGATAGTCATTAAAGGAAATACTATTAATAGACCTAGGATCATAATATCGAGGTGGCTGCCTTGAAGGATTAACCCTAACCCTAATAATCTTTAAGGCATCAACGTTTATAGTACTGGAAGTACTCAAAAGATCCACGAATGTAACCATCTTACCTCACATCTAGAGAACCTCCAACGGTCTATCCATGATATTTTTTAATTATCGTGCTGATACTAATTGATTGTTAAAGCCCTGATAGACCAAGGATCATAAATCTGAGTTAGCTGCCTTGAGGGATTCACCCTAACTCTGATAGTCCTCAAGCGATGACCATTATAGTCCTGGAAAATTGACGAATGTAACTTTCTTGCCTTACCACCAGATATCCTCCAACGGTCTATTCATGATAGTTCTTAGAGGACCAAAAATGATCGGCCCGGCAGTCCATGTTTGCAGTTATGATTGTCTATAAAGCATTCACAATCATCGCCCTGATAGTCGTTAAGGGATCCATATTTGTAGACCGAATTTTCTATAAAGGATCCACAATTAACGTCCTGACAGTCCTTAATGGAAAATTGTTTAAGTTCTGATGGTGATTAACAATTATAGTCCTGTTTTGAAAATTAAATGATCCTCGTTCTAATAGTCTTAAAAGGACTCAGAATAAAGACCATTATGGACCCTAAAGGTCCATAATATTAGCTTTTATAGTCCGTAAAAGTCCTTAAAGAATCTTAAATATAGAATTCTGATAAATCTGACTTGGTCCACAATTTTTCCCCGACAGTCCTTAAAGGATCAACAATTTTAAATCTATAAACCTTTAAAAAAATAATGATTATATCCTATTATTTTAATTAAAAACATTTTTTAATCCTATTCCTTCAACTTTCACGAAAGTAGTCCTGATAGTCCTTTGGTAATGGTTTTAAGTCGCAAAAATACTCTAAAACACATGTCTTTTAAATGTCAAAAAAAAAATTTTCTTCAACAACCTAAGAAGGATTGGAAAAACCCAGATACCCCCAGTTTTTTTTTTTTTTTTTTTTTTTTTTTGGTCTGCTCAGATATCGATCTCAGCTAAATTTTCCGACCCCTGCTAATAGTCCTCACTTTACCAAAGTTTTAGCCACTTTATTTGGTAGACTTATTAAGAAAAGCCCAAAGTTTTAGGCTCATCCGAAATTGATAACCATTTTTATGCTGATTAAACAAATTGTTATATTTTCACTTACTTGACCACAAATTTGTAGAAAATTTAAAAAATCGACGGCATCATTTTCTATCCTAAACCAGACATAGAATAAACGTCCATTAAAAATAATTTTATATAACGGCTCTCAATGACTAAGGAAAAAACTCAATCCACACTGGCCTGGCTGAGACTATTTCTCTTGGACAACTATTTCCCCCGAGATTTGAAAATTTTTTATTGCAAACCACTTTTTCATCGACTGATGACTTTTTCAATGGAAAACAAGTGAGCAAAGGCTACAGTCGAGCGGGGCCGACCGTTGAATACCCTACAACACTACAATAAACGATACAGTTTATATAGGCGAGATACTCAAAAGAATTCCACAAGATATTGTGACAAATAATAAAAGAAAACCATCAGGTTTCGTTATCTAATTTTCGAATAATAGCAACTTGAGCTAATTTGCTCATTTCCAATTTATTGGTAGATGTTGCACGTAAATGGTCTTCCTGGATCTGGAACCAATATTTCCCAAAGACCTATAATCTCTCAGAAGTGGCAAAAGATTAAAATTTATTATTGGTTTTTGACTGAAACGCATCTATATGAGATACAGACATTTGACTATATTCTTCAACGAAATCATCGTTAACGAAATAGTCAGAAGTGCGTCTTTCCTGTATTTGTGAATTCTCCAAAAAGTCACTGGAATGGACATTTTCGTATTTTGTCTACAAAAGTTGGCAAACTCCTTCACACATTGAATATTTTTGGATGACCATCCAAAACTGCTTGGCGTTTGCAATGTCCGGTAACCCCCATTCAAATGTGCGTGAGGATCGGGCGATAATTACGACCTGCCGACAATTTGGCAGTTTTTTGGTCTATTTCAACCATATATGGCGATCTTCTCCAAAAAGAGTAGGCTTCTATTCTGACCCTCATCTTATCCCCATGCAAAATTTCGTAAGGATCGGGCCATAAATGCGATCTGTATATGATATCCTGATATCCTAACTACTTAGTTTTGTTAGCTGTAGAAATATTAACAAATGTTTAATTCAAAATGAAAATATGCCAAAAATATGACAAAATTGAAAAAATATGAGAAAATTTTAGAAAATCAATATTTTCATCTTTAAAAAGATATTTTTATGCAATTTTTAGACGTTTTTTCTTTCCTGCCAAGAGGCCATTCTGAATTAATGAGAACTGTCGAAATCAGTTCAGCCGTTCTCGACATATAAGAGATCTTTCAAGCATATCTTCTTTGATAGACATATATATCGCACATATTTTGCTATATATTCGAATTGTTGGATCTTAACATTAATGTAAAGATCAGAAGTAACCTTGTCATGGCTTTGTGATTTCGCCGGGATTTAAAATATTCGCGGTTTAATGAAAAATTGTGAGTTTTTTCAACAAAAAAGATATGGTCTATTTTACCCGCTAAATATTATCCGATGACCACCCAAATTGGTAGCTAGCTACATGCGAAATTCCGCGTCGATTGGTCTATAATTGCGACCTGTATAGCTACTGCAAAATCCGACATTTTTTCAGTATTTGGTCCATTTCAACCCCTAAACATTTGGCGATCATCTCCAAAAGAAATAGGGTTCTATTCTGACATTAACCCGACCTACATTTTAAATTTCGTGAAGATCGGGCCATAATTGCGACCTGTAGAGTGATTACAAATTAACATGGACAGACGGACAGACGGACAGACGGACGGACGGACATACATAGCTAGATCGACTCAGCTCGACGAGCTAGGAAGATCCATATATACTTTCCTATATGGGAAACCAATATTTCGAGGTGTTACATAAATTCTGGCCCAATCAAACTTATAATACCCCCAACACATAGTGTTGTAGGGTATAAAAACACCTTTTTCTGCCGAATCATTCTAAATATTAATGTAAATTTTTCTTCATTAATTTAGACTCCAATTTCTCATTTAATTTCCCGGATTTTCAAACTTTACTCTAAAAAGGAGGTAAAGCTGGCAATCATGGAGAAATTGCCTTTTATTTGTATATATATGTCATAGGCATTAAGTCCCATATCTGATCTTAACAAATAACACCCCTGCGCTTGAAGTGTCGATATCCAAAATAAATGCCCAAAGTTATGAAACGAAATATATCCCTTCCTCTTCTTAAATATATCAGAATAATTCGTTTTGATTTCTTCCTATAAAAAAGCAATAAATCCATATTCCTCCCATAACAATTTTAAATTCCACCAGGTTTCATTCGAACCACAAAACTAACCGCTTTGATAAGACCAATTATGATTTGCATTTTTTTCTTCTTAAATAACCAAACAAATTGTTTATGAAAAAAGTTTTAAAAAAAAAGGCACCATGCCACTTCGTCTCCACACCATCCCTCCTCCCCGCAATTCATCACCGTATGGCAACCATCAAGAAAATGAAAGCGAAATTAAAAACTGCGTTGATTTAATTTTAAAAGTGTCATCATGAAATAACTTTTAGATGGACACCGAACAGAAAACCTAAGACGGCTCCATCAGACACACACACCACGTCACACATACACACACACACACACACACCTATAACTATACAAAAGATTTTGTAGCAAATATATTAAGCAGCATAAAGAAGAAGAAGAAGAAGAAAGAGCTCTTTCCTCAATTTCATTATTTTTACTCGCCATGCCTCGCATAGCCGTCTAAGGCTCGGCACAAAAATTATGATGAGAAAGAAATATTGCAGCGGCAGCATCGAACCACTTTAGAGGCTTTGGGAATTAACGGTGAATGTCACAGTTTTTGACTTTTCTCCCCATTGAACAGACATGAATAGCAACAGCAACGGCAACGACTCGAAGCATGCTTTTCCAAAAACACCAACAACACCACAGAAAGTTCTGCTTCGTTGCGGACGTAAGCCTTAGAAAAGCGTGTCTGTGTCGCCGAGTGCCAGCCTTATTAAAAACAAACAAATAGAGCCATAATAACACAACATTATGGCTTAAAGAGTGTACCGAATACAACTTGAAGTAGTAGTGGTAGCAGTAGTGGTACAAGAAAAAGGAGAAGATGAGACGAAGAAGTAGATGAAAAAATCCTAAGACATAAACCTCATCAGTAGTCAGTACCCAGTCATCAACGGTCAGGACACAACATCATCTTCATCAAAACTCATCATCATTATGATACCCATCAGCGACAGTTGGAAAGTCATCAGTGGGAGGGAGTTGGACAGAAGACAGTGGGAGATATTTTGGGTAATGGTTTTCTTTTTAAGGGTCATTTGCTGGTTTTGTCTGAGAAGGTCATAAACTTGTTTCTGAAAAGCTCAACTAATGCTCGTTTATAGGCACGGCCTTCAACTCGACTTTAACCCGTCTACAGACATGGCCTTCATCTCGACTGAAGCTCGTCTATAGACATGACCTTCAGCTCGACTGAAGCTCGTCTATAGACATGACCTTCAGCTCGACTGAAGCTCGTCTATAGACATGACCTTCAGCTCGACTGAAGCTCGTCTATAGACATGACCTTCAGCTCGACTGAAGCTCGTCTATAGACATGACCTTCAGCTCGACTGAAGCTCGTCTATAGACATGACCTTCAGCTCGACTGAAGCTCGTCTATAGACATGACCTTCAGCTCGACTGAAGCTCGTCTATAGACATGACCTTCAGCTCGACTGAAGCTCGTCTATAGACATGACCTTCAGCTCGACTGAAGCTCGTCTATAGACATGACCTTCAGCTCGACTGAAGCTCGTCTATAGACATGACCTTCAGCTCGACTGAAGCTCGTCTATAGACATGACCTTCAGCTCGACTGAAGCTCGTCTATAGACATGGCTTTTAGCTCGTCGATGGAGACTCCCTGGCCTCCAGCTCGTCGATGGAGACTCCCTGGGAGACTCCCTGGGAGACTCCCTGGCCTCCACCTCGTCTTTGGTGACTCACTGGCCTCCAGCTAGCCTATGGTGACTCACTGGCCTCCAGCTAGCCTATGGTGACTCACTGGCCTCCAGCTAGTCTATGGAGACTCCCTGGCCTCCAGCTCATCTATGGAAACTCCCTGGCCTCCAGCTCATCTATGGAGACTCCCTGGCCTCCAGCTCGTCTATGGATACTCCCTGGCCTCCAGCTCGTCTATGGAGACTCCCTGGCCTCCAGCTCTTTTATGGAGACTCACTGCCTTCAAGCTCGTCTAAGTAGTCTCCCTCCAGCCGCTCTATAAAGTCTCCATCCAGCTCCTACATAGAGTCTCCATTCAGATGTAAAATACATTTCTTTTATTTCGTTTTCCCTCTCCCACTGTTCCTTAAACCAAAGTAAACAAATGAATTCCATGCCATCTTCTTCGTTTTCCCGGAAACCTTTTAGAATGACAGCTTCTCACCGGGTATGTCCATCCAGCTAACCTAACGGTAACTTCACTTGATGCCAATGTTATTTATTTAGATTGTTAGCCGAGAAAAGAAAAACTCAACATTCATCAGAGGAGTACATCATCTTATGGCGGGAATAAGTGGCAGCATAACAAGTCAAAAACTCATTTAGCCTCTTGGCCAAATAAATAAACAAGTGTTTCCGAACAAACGACTTTTGCAACAAACTGTTCTACACCACCGCAACATTGCAATTTGAGTTGAGTTGATGATGATGCTGATGGAAGAAAATAAAGCTTAAGGTTCGCCTGGCTACTGTCCCTCAATTATTTGGTATCATGGCACAATTACCACCCCTTCCCGCCAGCCACATGCCATGGCATCACTTCAGTGCCGAAACCCCCGACACAGAGGTAACAACCAGTGTCTCAAGTTTATTTTAAAACTACTTTATTACCTACTTACCAACACTCCGCAGAGAGTGATTGCCAAGTCGAGGAGGCACTCGTTTCAAGAGTCGAACACATACATTCATAGATATATTTTTCTATTAAAGCAACAGCATTCTGCTCACAATTCTGCCATACTTCAGACCACAAGAGTCTAGGGGGTTAAAGCCAAAGCAAGTATCATTGTATGACACTCATTGACCTGGGATTTTTCTGTATTATCCCCGAGAAGGGTTTATCTTTATTAAGTGGGCTAATGACATTTTTGTTTCCTCTTTTGGACAAATTAAGGCTGATGACACCCTTCCTCTGTTTGTGTTTCCATGAACGTTTATTGCATTTCCTTTCTACATAATTTGTCTCTTTTTTTCTTTTTAGTGCCGCCCAACATTGATGACTCGTTGAGTTCAAGTGACGTCATTGTACGGGAAAACTCCAACATATCACTGCGATGTAAAGCGACCGGTAGTCCCAAACCGGTCATCAAATGGAAGAGAGATGACAATTCAAGGATAACAATTAGTAAAAATCACATAGGTAAGTGAAGCAAATATAATATCAGAAGGTAGTCAGTAGAAGTGAAGAGTGAGTCACTGAAGGTTTTGAATTGTATCCTTGAAGTCGCACTTAAATAATTCTTGTCATAAAGAATCCTTTAACCTCTTCGTCTACAAAAACTTTCCCAGATCCTTTTCATTAGGTTTCTTTCAACTATGTACCTATTGAGACGCCCTCTAGTAAGGACCATAAGCTCCTGGTCTATAAATACTTCCCTCAAACCCTCACCTCCATCCAAATCATATAGGCATCATAGAGCTCCTCAAATCGGAAAGCCCCATTAAGCTATCGTCTATATAGCCTTTTTACTTCATCATCTTTTCCCAAGTCCCTTTGTCTAAGACCTCCTTGAGGTCCTCTCCCATAATGTCTTACCTTAAACTACTGGTCTATAATGTCTTTATTCTTCCCCATTCATTCAGCTCCTCATATCTTAAGTCTCTGCCAGGCAGTCGCCTAGAAAGTATAATTTTACTTTGTACCTAGCTCCTCGTCTATAAGGACTTTTAAACCCGGGTATTAAATTAATCTTTCTTCAGCTTCTCGTCCAAAAGGATCTTGTTTAGCTCATGGCCTATAGATCCTCTGCCAACTCTACATTTTTTAGACATTTCACAGTTTCTGAAACCTGAAGTCTATGCTTAGTCATCAAATATGAAGCCTACATTTAACTCCTCTTCTGTTATAACTTTTCCAATCTTCTCTTCACTAAGAGCTTGTTTTAACGAAAGGTCCATTTTGATCTCTTCCAAAGAGGCCATCCTTAAGATGCTGGTCTTTAAAGACTTCCTCATCTCAATAAGCATCATTCAGCTCCACGAATCGATAGTCTACGGTTCATCATCTCTGATTGAGACCTATTTTATCTCCTCTTCTACAAATATTTCCCCCATCCGTCGTCTATAAGGATTCCCTCACTTATATCCTGTTTTCAAGAAAAGTTCCTTAAGACCTCATCTTCGAAATAAACCATCCTTAAGACCCAGGTCTTTAAAGACTTCCTCATTTCAATAAGGATCGTTCAGCTCCACGAATCTAAAGTCTACGGTTCATCATCTCTTGTTAAAACCCATTTTATCTCCTCTTCTCTAAAAATTTTCCCCCGTCCGTCGTCTAGAGGGCTTCCATCAGTTCCTCGCTCTGAGTACATCCTCTTGATACATAAATTTGTCGAATCCGCTTAATACATAGCTTTTTAGCCCCTCCACATTCAACTATCCGTCGAAAAATATCCGCTTCTGTCTAGCCAATATAAAAACTTTCTTTATACGACCCCTTTAGCTCCTCGTGTATTATATAGACTGCGTTTGGCATATCGGTAATGCATATCCTTTCGTTCCTTAAAAAAATATTATCTTATTTTTTTCCAACGAAGAAATCCTGCTCCTCTTCAATAAAACATCCATTTAGCACCTCTCGTCTGTAGACATAGAGTTCATCATCTACATGGTCTCGGCTCAGTGTATATAAACCACATTGAACTCCCTCCTCCTCCTCCTTCTCCTCCTTGTGCAAACGCAATTATGTCCCTCTTCTATTCTTCCTTTGTTTTCATCTCTAAATTTCTATTAACAAAAACATCCTCCAAATATATGTTTATTTAGTCTCCGCTCCGCTACTCGTACCTCCTTTTTAATTTCCATTTATAAATAAACTGTACAACCTCTAGCCTTTGAAATCTACTTAAGCTCCTTACCTCAAAGAACATCATCAACTCTTGACCGAAAAATACTCTCCTATTCTTCTATTAAATATCGCCGATTCACCTTTAAGAACCTCGTTTGGAAAGCCTCCCTTCATTATCCCATTGAAAATTACCCCATTCAATACCTCGACTTTAAACATTTTCTGCAAATGACCGCCAGTTCACTCCTCTGAGTCCCTCGTCTACAAATACTGCCAAAGAGCCTCATCTTAAAATAGTGCCTCTCACTCCGCATGTCCATAAAAAACCCTATTTATCTGCTCGCATATAAAAATGTGCTTTTAGGCTCTCAGTTGACTATTCAGGTTTAGTTCAATTTTTCATCTATGGAGACTCCACTCAACCGATCCTATAAAATACTACTTTAGATTCTCTTCAGTGAGAACTCTCTCAAAATTCTCTTTAAGAATATTCCCCTAAGCCTGTAATAAACCCTCCATCAGTTCCTTAACTATAAAGAATCATTCTGAATATATATATAAAGTCTTTCCTTGCTGGTCAATTTTTGAGAGTGTCTCTCTTCCGTTTTAACCGATAAAGCCCCATACACCTTCCCATCTGAAAATTATCTCTTTAATTTCACGTCTATAGAAACTCTTTTTTTCTCTGGAAAATGTTCCCTCTCCTGTATAAACTTTAAAACTCTACGTTAAAAGCTCCTTTCAGTTTCTGGTTTCTCTTCTGCATCCTCTCTCTAAAAATGTCGTTGGTGTCCCCTGCTTAGAATTATCTTCTGTCCCCTTCGCGAAAAAAAAATATTTTGACTCATTCTCTACATAGACTATAAATTTACATTCAGGTCCCCACCAGTTAAGGTACCTTGTCTCTTCTTCCTCAGCTCGATATAACTATTACCTCTATCACCTCGTAAAGCTCTCTTCTTTGTAAATACTTCACTTTTGCTTATCCTTTTTAAAAGTCATAAAGTTCCATTTTGCTCCACCCCCGGTAAAGACTGATTCTCCACTATTACATCTTACCATATATTTTTCCCTCTAAAATAAGGTGTCTTCCTCCACCATAAATATTCCCTTCGCCCACTTTCTAATAAAAACCTCCCTTTACCTTCCCCCCATAACACCAACAACTAATGATTTCAATTTATTTTTTTTTTTTAATTTCCAGTCAGCGAATGGGAAGGTGATACCCTGGAATTGACGCGTATCTCTCGCTTGGATATGGGCGCCTATTTGTGCATAGCCTCAAATGGGGTGCCACCCACGGTTTCGAAGCGCATCAAAGTTAGTGTGGACTGTAAGTACCAAAAAAAATAAACATAAAAAATATTAGCAAAATTTAATTTAGATTAGAATCCTTCAGACGAAAAATATGATTCTGAAACTCTAGACAAAAAAACAGTTTCAACGAAATCAGTCAAAACTTTAAAAAACAAAACGTAGTGCCGTGTAACTAACAACTTCAAAACAGCGAAATTTTTTTCTCACTTTGCACTACAGCATTTTTACATCTTGTTATGACTAATATGCCTAAGCTTCCTCGACCTAACATGTTTGTTGGTCGTTGTTGTTGTTGTTGAATTGAGCAACACAGCATCATCAGCATTTTAGCTTGTAGGCACTTTCCAAACTAAACTCCTCCATTTTCCATATGAAGCAGACAAAAAAAAGTCGAAACAAACTAACAAACAAACAAAAAAGACTAGACTACTAAACCGGTAATGGATGCAATTCTCAGCCGAGAACTGTTCAGAACTCTCAATGAAGAATCAACAAAAAAGTCAGCTAGGATACAGAGGGGAAATTGCCTTACATACATATGCAGATGGATGGACAAGTATGTGTGGGTATTAGGGTGGTTTGAAAAAAAAAAATAAGTTTGTGTACATTTGATCAGATTAATCTATGAATATAGCATTTCTAGTAATTATATGAAGAAGAATATTATGAATTTGGAAAAGAAATAAAAATTAAGTATTTTTTACTACCAAATTTTTTTAATTAAAATGTGTCATCAAAAATTACTCAGAAACAAAATATATTTATGAGACTTATATTTTATTTCATAAAATCGATTTTTTTTTAATTTTCATTTCCAATTTTTCTCAAGAAAAATTCTTTAACCTAAAAAGGCCAGTTTCTTTTCCGGATTAAATCTCATTCTTATGTCTTACCATATTTTTCTTCTGAATTTAATAAAGGTCCACCCTAATATACATAACCCTTTTTCACTGAAAAAAAAAAAAAACAATGTTTCCTTTAGCACCCAAAAATTGCAAACATGCCGAGGAGATATCCTTAAAGCAAACATTGACTATGCAACGTTGACCATTCTCGAAAACAGAAATGTAAACACAAATGCCTAACGTATTTGCGCCATGGGCGTCGAAGATATTTCCTTGTTGGGCAAAAAAGATTTCAAGCCAAAGGAAATAGAAGAAATCTTGAAGGAAAATCGCAATATACGAAGGATATTGAACTTTTATCGTTTTGTAAAGCAATAAGAACTCTCATTAAGAACGTATTGCTAATTGATATCAGAGCATCAAATCTGAATAGTTTTTTTCTTAATTCTTTCATAGTTTCGAGTTCAGCTTCTTATGAATTACTATAAGGATTTATAGTCAGGAGATAGGATTCTTCACCATAATATGAGGGATATTAATTCGTACATATATACTTTTCAACATTTAATTCTAAAGGTATTCGATTTCAGTCTGCCTCTTAAAATCTAGTAGACCACTCATTGTTTTATGGAAATCTTTAAAATTTTCCATACAAATGTCACATGTGTACTATGCATTGAAAATCTATCCATTTCAGAGCACAAATTTGCTCGCTCGAGAGTGAAACTTGCTCGTGAGTAGGATTTGTTCCAGAGTGGGAGTTCTATATGAAATTTACTCTTTACTATTAAGAGTGTGGGAGCGCGAAGTCACTCCTTTTGAATATCGAAATCAAAAAAAAAAATGGTGAATTATGTTTATAACAGAAATTTCTAAATATATTAACTCAGCAGAATTTTGTCTATACAAAAGACAGAATTACAAAAAAAAACTCATGCTAAGTTCCACTCCCAATCATTTGGCCAAAATGGGCCTAACCGAAATAACGACCCTAGATCTCTTTGGATCAAATCCATATCAGGTTATTAGGAGTCGATCTAGCGATGTCCGACCGCCGTCTGTCTGTCGGGCGGGCGCACGATAACTCACGAAGGGTGTACCCAATTTGGTGCAAACTTGGTACATCGTAATATTATTACCAAACTTAGATCGAGTTCGCAGATGGCCAATATCGGCCAACTCCCCCAAAAATGGTCGAAATTATCAAAAAATATTTTACTGCACAGAAAGAGAAACGATAATCCGATTTTCTCTAACTTTGCAAATCCCAATATTTGTATCAGTGCTAGCTTAGCTGAGAAAGAGGACAATATCGGTAAACTGCATCAAGTATCTTATCCACAAAGGGTCAAAATTTAGAATAATTACAACTTTTACAAAATGTTATATAAGACTTCGATTGTCTGCAAATTACACACATCAATTTATTTTCTAAACCAAGGTCTGGTGTTAAGATGGAATATAATATATAAAAGATCGAAATTTTCAAAAAAAATATATATATTTTCTGCACAGAAATAGAATCCGATTTTGCTCTAACTTTGCAAATCCTAATATTTGCGTCAGTTCTAGGTCAGGTGCAAAAATGGATAATATCGGTCCACTCAATCAAGTACATCCCCCACAAAAGTTCGAAATTTTGAATATCTATGAAGCTCATAAAAAACAAATTAACATCCGATTCCATCCAGACTTGGAACATCTGAATATTTCTTTTTACACAGGATCTTTTGTAAAGAGTATAGATCGGACCATAGCATCTGGTAACTCCCCCACAAAGAGTGAAAGTTTTGAATAACCAAAACGTCAGTGAAAGCCGAAATAAGCACTAGGTTCTCTTTATATTTCACACATTCCATTATTTCTATTAACACAAGATCTGTTACGAAGATGGGATATATCGGTCCACTCCTTTTGGTACCTCCCCCACATAAGGTCAAAATTTTGAATACCCATGAAGCTCATAAAACGCGAAATTAACATCCGATTCGGTATATCTCAATATTTCCGTTAAAAAGATGGTTGAGATCGGACCCTTTCTTCTGGACGCACAAAGGAACCGAACTCTTCGAACTCCTTCTGGTATCTCACCCACAAAGGATCACAATTTCCATTACTTATATCTGTCATAACTTGCGAAAAAAATCAGCGATTCCTTACAACTTGATATGCCTAAATATTTCTCTCAACCAGAAATCTGGGATGAATATGAAATTTATCGGAATTTATGATTTCATAAAAATTATCACATATCTCATATAAAGTGAAGAAAGTAACTAATAAGTCCAAACCCGGCACGTCACAATATTTATATCATATTTATTTAGGTCCGATACGAAATAGAAAATATTGGTCTATTCCTTCTATCTTGTTAAAATTTTTGACCCTTTGTGGGGGAGTGGGGATGGAGTGGGGGTTTTCCATAGAAATGCTAAGAAATTTTTGAGAATTTTTAGAGATATCTTAAGTATCTCAACTTTCTTTTAATATTTTGATCCGAAGGAACTGCCAAAATTTCATGAATTCGAGAAAAAAGTTTTAAGATAAAATCAGGATTTTTGGCAAGATCTCAGTGCTTTCCTGATTTTTCTCTTCAATTCGCAACTCTTCATAGCTTTATTAAATATTTCAACTCTTTTCTCAAAAGTAATATGCTATTTTTAACAAATCCAACAACATATTCTCTAACCTACATTTCAAGATGCCTCTGGCCATTCTCTTTGAAAAAAAAAAAACATAAATTAAAAAATGCACACAAGTAAACATTGAGGAATTCAAAGGAAAGAGAAAAGAAACCTCTCCGAATGCATTCATTATTACTACACAAAAGCCAATTCAAACACCTACTCAGCAAATGTATCATCCTTTCTAATTAGCAAAAAAAAAAGGATGTTCTAATTGAAGATTACAAATAGCCGGAAGCTGTTCTCGTTGCATCAAAGAAAATGTCATAGTTTATGGTGGCAATAACTCTCATTTCGTTTTCAGTTTCTTTTTTTTTTTTTTCTTGCTGTAAAACTGTAAATTGCAAGAATTCTAAAAGAGGATATATGTGTCTTTGGCTTATTAACTTCTTTGTTTGTTGGGCAAGTTGGAAAGCTCCATGACAGGCAACAATGTGTTTTATGTCTCTCTGCCACCGATACGGCTTCTGCTTCTGTTGCTGTTGATTTTGATGTTGGTCTTATTTATGATTATTATTTATACATGTTTTTCTTGTTAATATTCCATTTTCATTCCAATTTGTTGTGGCCCGCACACGCACACACTCACACTCATTTAGGCAAGGATCCACAATCTGACAATGCCATCTATGTGGAGAATGACATATACACACACACACACATCCATCCATGTGTTCCAACGTGCTAGCTCACATTAATGCCACAATTCGTTAAACAAGATGTGACAGCTGTTGCAACATGTCCTTTTTAACTGATCACGTTCGTTGTTTGTTGTGTGCCTTCGACTCTGGGGTTTTGTTTGAGGGTGTGTGAGTGTGGGGATTGTATTTTGTTGTAGCAAAATTTTGTTGTTCGTTTTTTATTCTTTCTCAAATGATGTGGACAACTTACGGAGGACAGAGGTAGGTGTCTGTGTGTGTGTGTCTGATTGAGCTAGTTGCATGTTTAGATTTGGCATTCCTTCAACATGTTTATTTGTATCCTCTTCCCATTGAAAATTCAGTTTGAGAACCCTTGTAACAGTGGTTATCAAAACTAAGTTTTGTTGTGTGGGGTTCTCCTTATTTTTCCGATCCTTGTATATTATTTAAACACTTATGGACATATGTTAATGAGGAGTTGAAAAGGATTTCCTTTTTTTATGGATATCAATAGATTTCGGTTAGATCTAAAACGATTTGTTACACACATTTTTATGAGAATATTTTATAAAATATTAAATCAATGTTGTAAATGTGATTTGGAAGCATTTCCATCAAAAGATTGAATATTTGATAGGACTTTTGAGCATAAATTATGGAAACACGTGTTTCTAAGAGCTCTTTTATTTTATGGCAAAGTTTTGAGTGATATGTTTGATTGAATTAAAGGGTTTTCAATCACAAATGTTTTTTTTTTTTTTTTTTTTTTTTGAAATTTGGGAGTAAGGTGCGTATACGTAATGAGAAAGACTTTATCTTACTGATACGCCCGTGAGAACATGGCCTGTCCACATGACAAGACATACATTTAAAAAACAGTCTTGGAAATAGTTCGATATGGTGCCAATTAATATCCACACGACTTTCACACCCCTGAGGGAGTAGAGGGAATTATATCCAGTGCTTCAAAATTTCCCTTCCGAAAATAAGATTTGCAACGTAGATGTGGGGTTTAACCATACATTTTATTACCACAAGAAAAGGAAACGAGTAAAAAGCAGTAAGTTCGGTCGGTTCGAACTTTGAATATTTGGAAGGAATTGGAAAAATTTGCCAAAAAAAATTTAAATCCGTTAAAAATTCAGTTAAAATCTTAAAAATACCGCATATAGAAATTATATTGGGGTCTATATGAAGACGTGGGCTGCATAGGCAACTTTTGTCATAATCCATTCCAATATTCAAATACGAAACTTGAAAAAAGAATCCGGGGAATAATGTAGCTAAAATCGTCAAAATATCGAATATAGGGAGGAACCGTTACGAAGATGTGGACCTGCACGACAATTTTCAGTCTTAGGCTGTAGTATTTATTAGGAAATTCAAACACCAAATTTGAAACAATTCCGGTGAATAATGTCGCTAAAATCATTAAAATACCAAATATCAGGAGGTACCGTTATATGGCGCCTATACAAAGACGTGGACCTGCACAGAAAATTTTCTGTCTTAGGCTGTAGTATCCATTACGAACATCAAATACCAAATTTTAAACAATTCCGGTGAAAATGTCGCTAAAATCAACAAAATGCCGAATATCGGGAGGTACCGTTATATGGGGGCTATACGAAGATGTGGACCTGCACAGACAATTTTCTGTCTTAGATACTTTAATTGTATCAATTACGAACTTCAAATACCAAATTTGAAACAATTCCGGTAAATAATGTCGCTAAAGTCATCAACATACCGGTAGGTACTGTTAAATGGGGGCTATACCAAAACGTCGACCTACATGACCCAATACCAAAAGTCCTGCAGACATAATCTCATTTGAGTTAAATTTTATCAACCTACTTCATTTCTTTCGAAAGCTAGAGTGATTTCCACAGACGGACGGTTATCGCTAAATTGACATAGAATTTTATGCTGATCAAGAATATATATACTTTGTGGAGTCTAAAATGTATACTTCGAGGTGTTACAAACAGAAGTACAAACGTATTATACCATCCATACTATGATAGAGGGTATAAAAACGTTATATTAGGTTTGTTATTCCATATTTTAGGTTTGATATTCTGTTTGTAACTCCTCCATTTAGGATCCGCAAAGTATTCATATTTTTGATCAGCATAATGGGCATGACTATGTCTATTTAGTCATGTCCGTCCGTCTGTGAAAATCACTCTAGCTTCAGAATAAAATATAAATCAAAACTGGTCGAGGGTATTAAAGGTTCTTAGCTGGTTTGGTACTTTTTACTCACTTCAAATGATGTTTATGAAAAATATTCTCCTTTATACTACTGGATCCTTCATCTAAATTTTTTCAACTGGTGCTTATATCGTGAATGGTAACACATAGCTCATGTCTGATTTCAAAGATAATTAGTTTTATCCTTCCGCTGAATGAATACAAGTATACAGCAACCAACTTCAGACTGCTGTCATTTCTAAAACACTCGTCCGACAGCTATTAAAATTATTCCAGTGACAGCTCATGATATTGTTTACAAGCGTTTTTTCGAAAAATGGTTTATGAGCTGAACATATCGCAATATGTCATTCGGCAAATATTTAAAAATGAGCTCGGGGTAATGCATTGAAGTTCCAAAAAGTGAAAGAACTTACACTGCAACAAAAAGAAAATATACTCGAAAGACCTAAAAAGTTGCTCCGCTTGGCCGAAAGTGGTGAACTGCCGAATTTGGTTTTCTTCGATGAGAAATCATTCGTTGTCCAGCAGTTTTTAAACAAACTAAGTGTCGCATCAACAAAATCGCACTCAGCACGCGCCACCCAAGAATGGTTACAAAATGAGGTTCCTCAGCTCACAATGGCTACCAAAATCTACGGATACCAATCCGTTGGACAATTTTGAAAATCAATTTGGCACTAAAAAATACAAAAGTGTGGATCACCTCAAGCAAGCGCATCGCCAGGAATGGGCCAAAATACCGCAGAGCAACATTTGGGCAGCGTGTGACGGTTTCATTTGCCGTTTGAGGGCCATAATTCGTGCCAAAAAGTGACGAACTCGAACAAATCTAAACTCTAAAATTTGATGCTATTTCCGACATTTGTTGCTTTCATTCAATAAAATTTAAAAAAAAAAATGTAAAATCTATGGCCTGTATATACCCCTTCTAGCTATATGACTGAGGGTATAATAATGCCTAGTTTCACCACAGTAAATTTCTGACGTTTTCGAGTGTATAAGGAACATTCAAACACATATTTACACATAACAACTTTTACATATATACAACTTTTAAGCTTCTTTAAATCTCATGTTCTTGGACAAAGGATTTTTAAACAGTAATTGCTTAAAGGGTGAAAGGGGAACGCTTTGTGGATTTTAAAAAAATTGAGGAGATACATGAAGATATTTTGTCCAGATACGAATCTATAATTGTTGTCGGCGACTTTAATTGTAACTTGTTCGACATTTCCAAATCGTCTGAAATGAGGAATGTTTGTCTTCGCCTTGGTATATCAATTACTCATAACTCGTTGCCTACCCATTTTAATATTGCTACTGATTCTGTTTCTCTTATTGATTTTTTTGCCTGCAGTCACCTCTGTTCTCTTATCTCCTCTGATCAATATAAGCAGAACATTCCTTTGAGTTTCGGAACTATAATGATATAAATTGGGACAGTCTGCTTGATTATCTCGTCAATGTTGACTTTAGTAGTTTATATAGTACATCTGATATTAATTTACAGCTTTCGTTTCTCCAGTTGCTTATTGTTAATCTTTTTTCATATGTTCCTATCGTTAGAAAACGTGTTGTAAATTCC
Source organism: Musca domestica (assembly GCF_030504385.1). Classification (NCBI taxonomy): domain Eukaryota; kingdom Metazoa; phylum Arthropoda; class Insecta; order Diptera; family Muscidae; genus Musca; species Musca domestica. The sequence continues at coordinate 796,997 of NW_026712257.1, forward strand.
TTGGATCCGTGGCTGAAATGTAAATCTATAATACTGGCAATCTCTTTGCGTGATATGGCGTACAAAAATTATTTAAAATTTCCTACGCAGCAAAATATGGCGGAGTATCGAACCCTCAGAAACAAAGCTAAGTCTATTCTTAGAAAGGAACGTAAAAAATATTATGAAAAAATTTTCAATGGACTAAATGCTACTCATCTCTGGAGACAACTTCATGCCAGTGGTATCGTTGACAAGGACGTCAACCTCTCAACTGACTTTGATGTTAATGTTTTGAATGAATATTTTACTCAAGAAAATGGTGTTGGTAATGTTATTGTTGATTTTCTAGATATTGATAGACAATGTCATACATTTTCTTTTAATTGTGTTTTCGAGATAGATGTATTTGAAGCCTTTCAGCAGGTCAAATCGAAGTCTGTAGGTGTTGATGGAGTACCCATTAAATTTTTGAAATTAATCTATCCATATATTTCTAGACATTTCACCTATATTTTTAATACAATGTTTACAACATCGACCTTCCCGAATGACTGGAAAATTGCTAGGGTTTTCCCTATTTCCAAAAATAAAGGAAGGAACCCTATTGAGAATTTGAGACCTATAAGTATACTACCGTCGCTTTCTAAAGTTGCCGAACATTTCATAAGGCTGCAGATTCAATCATTTATAGATGACAATACATTTTTGATTAATTATCAATATGGATTTAGGCGTGGTCTCAGCACTACTTCACTTTTAGTAGACTTAACTGACTTGATTAGAGAGACAATTGATGGACGTGATAGTGGTGTTCTTGTTGCGCTGGATATTTCGAAAGCCTTCGATTGTGTGGATCATTCAATGCTGATTGAGAAAGTGTTCTCATTATATGCATTTCACAGTAATTCTTGTAAATTAATTACTCTGCTTTCATATAATGGCGAGGCATCCAGCTTACGTAATATTTACAGCGGGGTACCTCAAGGTTCAATTTTAGGTCCGCTTCTTTTTGTTTTATATGTCAATGACAATAGAAGCATTCTAACTAATTGCGACTGTCATCCGTTTATGTATGCGGACGACATTCATTTATTTTTTAAAGGTCAATCAGACTTTCAACTAGAGAATAGCATAAATACAACATTAGGTAATATTTCACGTTGGTTGAGAAATAATAATTTAGTAGTAAATGTTTCTAAGACAAAAGCAATGACATTTGGTTCACCTTGCCGACTGAATAGCGGTATTAATATACAGATTAATGGTGTAGCGGTGGATTTTGTTGACCGCATAAATTGTTTAGGTATTGTTCTTGATGCCAAGCTTGATTTTTCTTTGCATATTGATGCACTGTTCCCCAAAGTTATAAATATGCTCCGAAAATTACACTCAACTGATTTCTATTTGCCCTTATTTGTAAAGAGAAATCTTGCTCATTCTATGTTATTTTCGGTAAGTTCCTACTGTATTGAAGTGATTTCTGGTACAACACATGAGTATTTAATGAAATTAGAAAAACTTTTTTAACATCATTGTAAGATATGTTTATAATTTGCGTCGTTTTGACCATATTTCTGCGCATGCAGCCCTCTTTCTAGAAGTGTCATTCTCTACTTTTGTTAAACAACGCGTGGTTTCATTTCTATATAAATGTATCTGTTTAAATCTTCCCGGTTTTCAGCGAGATCGGCTAGTGTTCTCTCGGTCTACTAGGAATACGCAAATAATTTTCCCTCATTTTTCTACGTCTCTATATGAAAGATCTTTCATAGTTCGTTCCGCTCGAATCTGGAATCAGCTTCCAGCTGAGCTACGACAATTCTCGTTTTCCCGCGGTGTTTTCGCCGCATGTTTGAAAACTTTGTAGGGGTAAATGGAGGTTAACAATTTGTTTGTTAATGATATTGACGATACTGTATCGTTTGATTAAATATTGTTTTTTTATTACCAGCAATAGACTTAAATTTATTTTCATTGGCTGGGGAGCCTTTTTGTCCATATTCTACATATGATTTCTTAGGTTACTTTAAGATACACTATGTAATATTTTTAAGATGTTTTTTTTTTTTATTTTGGAGTACACTTTTGTAGTTTTCTGATAGTTGTGATACTTTTTGGCCTAATGGCTTTTTCATTGCAACATATAAATAAATAAATGAAATGAAATATATTTGTGGTTATAAACGTGTGCCTTCCCAAAAATTTTCTCAGATTTTTTTTTTTGAAATTTTCAGGGATTTTTTAGAATATTTTGAAACATATTTAATAAAAAAAAATAGGATTTTCAATAATTTCTCTATATATATACATTGATAAAGAATTGATAGCAACCCTCTTCTTCGTTTCCGAGTATTTCATGAAGTAATTTTTTCATCCCCACTGTAAATATCGACATACATATGTATGTGTATTTAAATAGCAATGTGCAAACTAACTAGCCACGAACTATTTATTCTGCATTGCCTGAAGCGACATCTGTGTTTTGTTTTATTTCCACATTTATATGTGCCGAAGCTTTGTTTTACTTTTTGTCCAGAAGTTTGTTTTTCATTTTTGTTCAATGAATGAACATTTCTTTTACAAATACGTGCGTTAGTTACCAAAACAAAGACGTGGAGAGTGAGAGAGAGCGACAGAGTCACTCATTGCAGAGCCTTTGAACAAATCTTTGGAAGCTACTGCAGCAACTGGTTTCATGCCAGGATAACAGAAAGGGGATACCGTATTCTGCAACAACGACAACGTTTAATACCAAAAATGTTTGCAGCTTCAATACCCCGACCAGCAGACTGAATGACTGCCACTCGTTCGTCGTGCTGTCTTTTTGGCTATGTGATCCTGTGATAGTTTGTAAGATTTGTTGCATACTGATTTGTTGTTTTTTTGTGTCATTGTTGTAACAACGAACAAACTGACGACACATTTTGTATATTTGCTAAGTTGATGCTCACACACACACACACCCATAGACATCAATGCAACCTCACTCTGGAACAATGTCGTAGAGAGGGACTCGGCATGGACATATAGGTTATAAGAACTGACATAACGACAACCAGTCATCCCAAACCCGCTATGCCAAAAAACAAACTACCATTTGATTTTGGTATAGTTTTCATTTGTTGGCTTCCTTTTGTCGTTATTGTCGTTGTTGTTGTCAAAACAAATGTAGCAAATAGGGTCCTTTCTGCAACATGTGTAACTTGCATGGCTATGACTGGAGTCTACAGTTCACTGGATATGCCATTATTGGTGATGATGTTGCTGTTGTGTGTATGAGAGTGTGTGTGTGTGTTGGACGTTGCTACTCCTGCTGCTGATGATGGTCATTGTAGCTATGGTGGTACATTGTCAGGCTAATGTTGCCTCACGAAAAACTCGTTTTGTATTCACATGACATTTGTATAGAGAGCTCTGTTTTGTTTTTAGTTTCTTTTTTTTTTTTCTTTGCCATTTTTATTCTTTTCCTGTTTTTGTTTGGTTTCTTTGGAATTTCTTTCTCTCGAAAATCTCTTAAAAATTCAAGACATAAAACATTCGAAACTCGGAAAAATCCACCATGCACCAGGGGTCTTATCACTGACTTTGCAATGTGAATTGGCAGCAAATGCTTAAGCAATTTGGCTGGAAACAACAGCAACAGCAGCAACAACAATAACATTTGCTTTTGCCGCATTTTAAACAATTCCATTGTGATTTAACCACAAACTTATTTAATTTCTCAATTGAGGCAATCATGGTGATTGAAATTTAAAACATAAAACGAATGGGGAGAGAAAGAGAGTTTTTTAGAGAGAAAATAACAAGGGAAAGGAAACGTTTTTTGGAAGGAATATTTTGGGTAAAATTTTTGAGAACTTTAAGGAAAATTTTAGAGTGAATATTACAAGCAAAAGGAAAATTTTTTTAGAAGGAATATTTTGAGACAAATTTTTGAAAACTTAAGGAAATATTTTCCAAAGGACCTCTAGATTAATATTATATATATATATATTATATATATTAATATTTTTCAGGAGGAGTTCTCAATTAATTTTACGATATATTCTTTCCAAAGATTCGTAATGTTTAAGGACAACCTTTTTCGAAGGACCTTCAAGGCTTTGCTTGTGAAATTTGAATGATATATTTTCTTAGAAATTCCAGAGCAATGTTCGGAAATGTTTTGTAAATTTTTTCCAATGGACTTCCGGGAAAAAATTGTATGATTTTCTGGTATTAATTTTCCAAACAACTATTTCAGCATTATTTGTCGGTTTAGGGACTGTTTCTTGCCAAGACTCCTAGGTAAAAATTCGTGATATTAAGAAAATATTCTCTAAGGACTCCCAGAGCAACGATTTTAATAACATTTTCTCAAACGTTTTTTATGGATTTGGTTAAATTTATTTTTTTAAAAACATTTGGGGCAATGTTAAAGGTTTAAAGGCTTTTGCGATATCTAAGGACTCGGCTTGAAGAATCTTGGTGAATTATAAGGGATTTCTGTCAATTTGCGGAATGAAATATTCCTACATTTTAGTGATAATGTGCAATGCAATGTTTGTCGATTATTTATTGTGAGGACTTCGAGGGCAATGTTCGAAGAGTTTAGACAATATTCTTTGACTTCTATTACAATACCCATGGATGTTAAGGACATTTAAGGCAATGTTAATGACTTTTAAAAGGGACTTCTTTCTTCTAAGGATTTTTAGCCGATTTTAAGTAATATTAGTATAGACTTTTCCGGGATTTTATGTAATATTTTTTGTAAGGACTGCATTTTAAAGGTTTAGTTTTCAAAGAAGTTTTAAGGCAAAAATATTTTTTTCTAAGGACATGTAGAAACAGTTTTGAGAATTGTCTTTTTCCGAATGACTTCTAGGGTAATTTTCGAAATAATTAAGGATTATTTCTTGGTAGGACTTCTTGGGTAAAATACGAGGGTGTTTAAGAACATTTTTCCTTAGATTTCTAGCTTGAAGTGAATTTAATTGAAGGAGTATCTTTTCTAAGGACTTCAAATATAAAATCCCTGATCTATTTTCCAAGGTCTTTTAAAATATAATTTATGGATTTGAGGATTATTTTTCTAAGGATTTCATAAGTTTTTGGATCTTGTAGACTATATTTTCCAAGGACATCTAGGACAACGTCCGTGGCCCGGACAAAGTTCCTTAATTGTAAGGACTAATTTCTAAGGACTTTTAAGGAACAATTTTGATATCTGCTGGGATATTTTTCTAAAAATGTGAAACATTTTTATAAATATTATTTCTAAGGACTTCTATGGCAAAGGAGAATATTTTATCTAAGTACGTCTAGGGCTACGTTCGTGGTCAGTGTTTTACAGAACATTTTTAAGGACAAAGTCCCTTAGTTGTAAGGGCTAATTTCCAAGGACTTTTAAGGCATATTTTTTTCATTTACGAGGCTATTTGTCTACAAAATTCTATATTTTAAGGAATATTTTTTCTAAGGACTTCTACGGCAATAAAGAATATTTATTTTAAGTACATCCAGGGCTTCCTTCGTAGCCCGTGTTTTAAGAAACATTTTTAAGGCCGATGTTTGAGAATTTTAAGGAGTTTTTTCTAGGGATTTATAAGGCAATTTTGCGAGGTTTGATGGATTTTTTTCTAAGGACTTCTATGCCAACTTTCCTTAATTTTAATGTTTCTGGATCTTGAAGAATTTTTTTCAAGGATATCTAGCTCTATATTCGTAGATTTTAAAGAGTATTATTTCTTAGGATTTAAAGTCCATGTCCCAGGACTTAAAGGTTATAATCCTCCAAGGACTTCTGAGGCAACAATTTATATTGATTTTAAAGAATATAATTCTATGGACTTCTAAGTGATTTTTTGTGAATTTTAAAGGGACTTTTTTCTAAGGACTAAACAATGTTCGTGGAATATTTTTAAGGACTTTTAGAGGAATGTTTATGGTTTTAGGGATATTTTTTTCAGGTACATCGTTGATGTTAAGAATAATTTTTCCCAAACTTTTTTAGCAATATTTTTCTAAGACTTCAAGGTCAATGTTTGTGGACCTTTTTTCTGAAGACTTAGGGACCAAAGTTTCTGGTTTTAGGGAGTATTTTTCGTGAAAGGCAAGTTTCGAGATTTTAATGAAAATTTTTCCAAGGACTTTAATAGCACAATTCTAAAAGTATTTTAGAAGAACTTCTGCAGCAATGTTACGGAGTTTTAAGGAATCTTTCTTTTAAGGGTTTCTAGGTCTATATGTGAATTTTAATAAAAAAAATTCTAAGGAATCCGAGGGCATTGTGGACATACAATTTTTTATGTAAAAATCCGGGATTCTAAGGAATATATTTGTAAGGAATTCAAAGATAATATTCAATGATTGTTGGTAATGTTTGAGACCACTATTTGTGGCGTGGATTTGGATACGTAGATTTTAATGAATATTTTCATACTCAAAATTGAGAGATATTATGGAAAGTATTTTTTTTTTTTATTTTAAGGACTTTTATTTTAAGGACTTTTAAGACAATGTTCATAATGTTGTTCGTGAATGCCCGAAAATTTTAAGGAACGTTTTTTATCTACGGCGTATTTCATGATCCTTTTGAATATTTTTCAAAATGATAGCAATTTTTGTGCAATTTAAACAACGCTTTCCAAAGGATTAATATGCCTAATCACTTGTATTTTTAAGAATATTTTCCAAGCATTCATATATACCCTGGACATCAAGAACAATTGCCCGATAATTTTAAATTTTTTTTTCCAAAGGAGTTTTTATTCAAAGGACTTCGATTTTTGCCATTTTATGAAAAAAATATTTTCTTTAAATTTCTCCTAATAACTTCAAAAACAATTGTTAAGGATTTTGGTGTTCTTAAACCGAGGCTCAGTAAAATCAAAAACTCCTTTATTTGCTATCAAATAACAAAGGACCCACAAGGTCCTTTATATTAAATCCACCTTTGCTCCATTCAAATCCATCTTCTTCTTGAGAAAGCTTTCCCATCTCCTCCCACTCACATCTATTTAATCTCGCTGCAAACAAAGGTGGTTTTATTTAAACAAATTACCATTCTTCATTATTATTGTTATCCTAGCCAACATTGAAAAAAATCCATCCATTATTACACTATCTAATTTTATCCTTTGCTTTGTCCTATCCGTATTATTATTAGCCACATACCCTCGTTCGTTATTTAGAAACAGAAATGCTTCATTAAATCTTTTATTGGTGCACAAATTAGCTGTAAGGATATGCTTTGTTATACTTAGTCCTTGGACTCGTTCACTTAGCTGTCCTGACAGTTCGCCATTTCACCGTCCTCTTTTCTTGCGAGGCAAAATAAACGGAATAAGCGGAGGGAGGAAATTGCCACTAATAAGCACTTCATTCCATTACATTGCCCTTTAGTTGGCATTAAGCTTAAGTATCCTTCACGGCGTATGTCCTGACAACTTAGCTGGCCTTTTTTAGTGCCACATCCCTCCCTCCTCTCTCTTGGCAAATCTGTGTAAATTGTAGACAAACAAAAAAATGCTAAGTAAATAAAGGCAAACAATAAGGACTCGAGTAAAATGTCAATGTCAATTGTGCTAAAATGGTCGTCGTGTCGTAACACCAATGTTATTTTTAGTTGACTCCTTGAGAAATATTGTAAAACTCAAATAGCGCCAGGCCACTAACAAGGTTTATCCTTGTTCAAACAATCAAGTGCCGCTCATCACCTATTGTTTTCAGGTGATTAAGAGAAGACAGTTGAACGACAATTGCTTGTGAGAAGGGTCACGAGGGGTGTAATGGGTGTCCAAGGAACATGTGTCATCAGAGAGAAATGGGAATCCTTGATGAAAAGAGCAATTGTTAATGTTTAATTACATAAGTATCAATCTTGAAGGGTGGTGGGTTTCTATTGTGTTCTAAATTATTGAGAACATTTTTATTTTAGAGCAGTAATCTAGTATTTTAAAGGATAATTTACATTGATGTAAAGACAACTTATTTGTATTCATGATCACTGATTTAGTCAATAATTGTCGCTGAACATCAGGCGTAATGCTCGAGAATTTTTTAGATTTTTTAGGAATTTTGGGCAAGTTTCACAACACCTTTAACTACCCTTTAGAAATATATTTTAAAAGAACTTCCAGGACCAAATTCTCGGATTTTCGAAATTATTTTTTAAAGGAGCCCTAGGCTGAAGTCCGTGGTTTAAAAAAAAGGACATCCACGGCAATGTTTGTAGATTTAAAAAAAATCACTAAAGGTCTAGAAGCTCTTTAGGGAAAGTTCGTGGAGAATATTATTCCCAAGTACTTCAAGGATAATGCTCGCGGATTTTTAAAAATATTTTTCAAAGAATTTTTTGATTTTTTTAAATTATTTTTTATCTTCAGACTTCTAAGACAATGTTTGGATTTTTAATAATATTTTTTCTAAGGGATAACTATGATTGTGTTTTTTAAACATATTTTCCAAAGGAATAATTTTTGTGGATTTGAATAATTTTTTCCAATTATATCTATGATAATGTTTGTGGATTTCTAAGAGAATATTTTCAAAGAACTTCCAGGACAATATTCGTGGACTTCTAACAGGACCTTTAGGGGGCCTCTTTATTATACAGGGTGAGATAAAAAAAAACTGCTACAAAGTCAAACGCCATAATTTTTACATTTTTTTTTTTAATTTTTTTAAGTGAAAGCAAAAAATGTCGGAAATAGCATCAAATTTTAGAATAAGTTTAGATTTGTTCGAATTGGTCACCTTTGGCACGAATTATGGCCTTCAAATAGCCGATGAACCGTCACACGCTGCCCGAATGTTGCTCTGCGGTATTTTGACCCTTTCCGCCGAAGCGCTTGCCTGAGGTGATCGACTCTTTGGTACTTTTTAGTGCCAACCTTGCTTTCCAAATAGTCCAATGGATTGGTATCCAGAAATTTTGGTGACCATTGTTCGCTGAAAATGAAGCAAGGAACCTCATTTTGTAACCATTCTTGGGTGGGGCGTGCTGAGTGCGCGATTATATTCGGCATTTATTCTGATGCCACGGCCATTGACGGCCCACACCATGACCGGCGCTTGAGTTCTAGTGGCCAACAGAAGGTACACATTTCCGGCTGACCTATTTTGCAAATAAACACGATCATTTTGTTTGTTTACAAACTGCGAATTACTTTTTTTTGGAAAATTCTCACCAAAGTGCTTTTGTATGCTTGTAAACCATATAATAAGCTGTCAATGGAATAATTTAAACAGCTGTCGGACGAGTGGCTTACAAATGACAGCAGTCTGAAGTTGGTTGCAGTTTTTTCATCCCACCCTGTAGAATCTTCTTTTCTGAAAGAACTTCTGGAAATCTCCTTTCTGTGGAAGATTTTGTTTAGGTGGTATTCTATCCATAGAATACCTTCAGGAGGTCTACTTTCCACAGAAGCTCTCTACGAAGTTTTTCTGTAGAATACACCCAGAAGGTGTTTCCCCTCAGAAGGTCTTGGTTTTATCCAAGGAGATTGCCAGGGATTGCTTTTAAGGGTTATTTGCGGGTAATTATCCAACCACTTGAAGGGTGATATAAATTACAATTGCTAGAGGGGGAGGGGTAATGGAGGATAATGTTGAGATGATTTAGTAGAATGGGAAATAGTATGGGTGGAATGGGAAATTGTAGTGAGTGGAATGGGAAATTGTAGTGAAGAATTTCCTGAAAATGTTCTAAGAACAATTTTGCTAAAGTCTTACTGGACAAAATTCGGGGATTTCTGAGTACAATTTTTCAAAGGCCTCTTAGGAAAATATTTGAGATTAAAAAAAATAAATTCAAAGGGTTTTTTTTTAATAATTTTTCAAAGGATAGCTAGCCCAATGCTCGTTTATTTGTAAAAAAATAATTATATAGAACAATACTAGATTTTAAAGATAAACATTGAAGATCTCTCAAGGAAATATTCGCGAAATGTATAGAAAACATTTCAAAGGATTATTGGTGGATTTTTAGAAAAAATACCTTGAAAAAATTCGAAGGGCTTACAGGACACTATTCGTAGATCGCTTAATTGTATATTTCAAAGGACTCCCAGGAAAATATTCGTATAATTAAAAAGTCAAAAAATTCGATATTTACGAATTTTTAAGAAAATATTTTCAAAGGATTTTCAGGGATTTTTAAGAAAAAAAGTTCAAAGGACAATATTTAAGAAAAAAAATTTAAAGACTCCTAATACAAAATTCTTAGATTTCTAGTAATAATTTTGAAAAGGACTTCCATTTCAATACTCATGGATTTTATTTAAAAAATTAAAGGATTTCCAGAATAATTTTTGTGAAAAAAATTCAAAGGATTTATTTTTATAATATTTTTTAATTTTTAGAAAAAAGATTTAAATCAATATTCATGGATTTAAAGAATAGATTATAAAAAAACATTTCCTTAACAATATTTATAGATTTTTTTGAAAAAAAATTGAAGATACACGACAATGTTCCTAGATTTTTTTAAAAATTACTTGGTTTTCAATAAATCTTTTTCCAATATTTTTCCAAATTGTTTTTAATTTTTTTTTTTTTTTTTGGGCAAGAATCGTAGAATTTTGAGATTATTTTTCAAATAATTTTGAAATGTATTTCTCATTTAGAAGAACTCTCAAAAGTTATTATAAATTTGGCGATCTATGGAAATCCTCAAAAGGTACTTTATACTTTTGTCGTCTATACTTAGAGGTTCTTAGCAACAGAAGATCTTCTAAAGTCTTTCTAGACAAAATTCGAGGAATTTGAGTGCAATTTTTCAAAGGTCTCCCAGGAAAATATTTGAGATTAAAAAAATTTTTTTTTTTTTAATATTTTTTCAAAGGATAACAAGGCAAATGTTCGATATTTAAAAAAAAATATTTATATAATAATATAATTTTTTTTTTTTTAGAATATTTACAATACTAAATTTTAAAGATAAACATTGAAGATCACCCAAGAAAATATTCGCGAAATGTAAAGAAAATATTTCAAAGGATCATTGGTGGATTTTCAGCAAAAATACCTTGAAAAAAATTTAGATCGCATAATTGTATATTTCAAAGGACTCCCAGGACAATATTCGTATAATTAAAAAATCGGAAATGCGATATTTACGAATTTTTAAGAAAATATTTTCAAAGGATTTTCAGGGATTTTTAAGAAAAAAAGTTCAAAGGACAATATTTAAGAAAAAATTTTAAGGACTCCTAATACAAAATTCTTAGATTTTTAGCAATAATTTTGAAAAGGACTTCCAGTACAATACTCATGGATTTTAAATGAAAAATGAAAGAATTTCCAGATCAATTTTTGTGAAAAAAAAATTTCAAAGGATTTTCAGGATAATATTTTTTTAATTGTTTTAATCTAAATCAATATTCATGGATTTAAAGAATATATTATAAAAACATTTCCTTAACAATATTTGTAGATTATTTGAAAAAAGTTCATAGAAGATTCACTACAATGTTCCTAGATTTTTTAAAAAAATTACTTGTTTTTCAATAAATCTTTTTCCAATATTTTTCCAATTTTTTTTTTATATTTTTTTTCTGGGCAAGAATCGTAGAATTTTGAGATTTTTTTTTCAAATAATTTTTAAATGTGTTTCTCAAACGTTATTATAAATTTGGCGATCTATGGAAATCCTCAAAAGGTACTTTATACTTTTGTCGTCTATACTTAGAGGTTCTTAGCAACAGAAGATTTTCTAAAGTATTCTTGCTATAGAAGACCTGTAAAGGATCTTCAACTTATAGAAGATCGTCTTCGATCTATAAACAACCTGCGGAAAGTTCTATCCATAAAAGAGTGCCAAAAAATATCTGAATCAGATGAACTTTCAATACGTTCTTTATTAAAGTTCTTTCATATATTTTGTATGTCTAGAAGGACTCATAAACTTCTTCCATCTACTAAATACAACAATATTATATCTCATACCAAGCGTAGTTTACCTCAAGACGTTTTCCATCCCTTACTTAAATGGGGAAACTGACTTTTCGGGTTTCCTCTCGCGTAATGCCCATACAATTTCCCATTCCAGTAAATTATCCCAACATTATCCTCCATTACTCCTCCCCCACTAGCAAGTATAATTTAAATCACCCTTCAAGTGGTTGGACAATCACCCGCAAATAACCCTTAAAAGCAATCCCTGGCAATCTCCTTGGATAATACCAACTGTCAACTTCTTAAGCCCATAACAGAAAAGATCAACAACGAAAGGTAGGACGAAAAGAAAAGCGAAACGAATAACTTGAGAAGGACGCATCAAGAACGCATTGAAATGGAGAAATGAAAATGGTCAAGTATTCTTCTTGAAATCAAAGACCATTCGACTTAGCTTGTTCAAAATTATGGACAATAAGAAAATCATAAATTCTTTCCGCACTGGCTAAACTTGTCACAAAAGCTAAAGATGAATAAAAAGGTAGTATTTCAATATCTATAGATTCAAATATTTTTTCTTCTCAAATGCCATTCTTTGCTGATTTGTTATGCCAAATGAATCTCATCTCTTTTGCTTTTGCTGATTTCGGTTTGTTAAGCAGAAAAATCATAGCCAACAAAACATTTACTCAACCATATACAAATTGATTTCCAACAGATTTTTCTCCACTCAGCCACTCACTCATTCTCTCATACACACACACACATTCACTCACACACACATCATCACGTATGACTACCAAAATAAACAAGTGCTTAGCATATCCTTTTTATGTGGCTCCTCTTTATTGGAGGGAATTCCAATTCTTGCCATGCCTTCCCTTCCCGCTCTCTCTCTCCCTCCCATCTTCTATCCTGCTCTGCTCATTTCACAAAGTCTTCCACATCATTCATTGCTCACATCGATAGATAGTCGAGTACTTTGCCTCAGATATTTATACTATGATAATGATGTGTTGAAGTGCTATCTAATGTTTGCATGTGTATGTGTGTGCCGATGTTCGCTTGAAAAATGTGTGGACGTTAAGATAAGAAGGCAGGGAGGTATCTGAAAGGGCCTGAACGAAACAGGTTTAAGGAAAATTTCAAACTGAATTTACTACAAGGGATCTTCAAATAATAATAATTGTTATTCACTTGAAAACTACAGGGTGAAATAAAAAAATGCAACAAAGTCAAACGCCACAATTTTTACATTTTTTATTTAATTGAATGAATGTCGGAAATAGCATATAATTTTAGAATATGTTTAGATTTGTTCGAATTGGTCGCCTTTGGCACGAATTATGGCCTTCAAACGGCCAATGAAACCGTCACACGCCGCCCGAATGTTGCTCTGCGGTATTTTGGCCTATTCTCGGCGCTTGCTTGAGGTGATCGCTTTGGTATTTTTTAGTGCCAACCTTGCTTTTCAAAATACTCCAGACACAATAGTCCAACGGATTGGTATCCGGAGATTTTGGTGGTCATTGTGCGCTGTAAATGAGGCGAGGAACCTCATTGTGTAACCATTCTTGGGTGATGCGTGCTGAGTCCTGTTGGAATGTCCAAGGTCTGCGGCCAAAATGTTTGAGTGCCCAAGGCTTTAATACACCCTCCAGAATATTTTCGCGATAATATTCGGAATTTATTCTGATGCCACCAGCGATTAATACGAGTGGAGAGCTTCGACTGTTATTGCTGCCCACACCATTACCATGGCCGGCGCTTGAGTTCTGGTGGCCAACCGAAGGTGCACATTTTCAGCTGACCTCTTTGGCAAGCAAACGCGATCATTTTGTTCGTTTACAAACTGCTGGACAACGAATGTTTTCTCATCGGAGAAAACCAAATTCGGCAGTTCACCACTTTCGGCCAAGCGAAGCAACTCTTTAGCTCTTTTATGTGTATTTTCTTTCTGTTCTGTTGCGGTGTAAGTTCTTGCACTTTTTGGAATTTCATTGGCTTTACTCCGAGCTCATTTTTCAATATTTGCAGAATGGAAAATTGCGATATGTTCAGCTCACGAGCTGTTTTCGGCCTCTGCGACGCAGGTTTCGATCAAGTCGCTTCTTTACTTTTCGAATCATTTCTGCTGATGTTGCTGTTTCTTCCGTCCACTTCCTGGACGTCTGGTTAGGCTACCAGTATCACAGTAACGAGCGATGTTACGTGACGCAAAAAAATTATTCACATTTAAATGCTGGAGTTCTCTAACGATAGCCACTGGTGGTTTTCCAGCCAAATATAAAGTAATCTCACTATCACCCTTGAATTCCGTCACGAATAACTTTTTTCTGGAAAATTCTCACCAAAATGCTTTTGTACGCTTGTAAACAATATAATGGGCTGTCACCGGAATAATTTTAACAGCTGTCGGACGAGTGGCTTTGAAATGACAGCAGTCTGAAGTAGGTTGCAGTTTTTTCATCTCACCCTATATAGTATAATATTATAGTATAGTATGTTGTTTCCCTATTAGCCAAAGGGCCCCATATACATTGCACCTTCCTTCCACCACTCCAATTTGTAGCAAACGAGTAAATACGAGCAGCATGCGATGCTTATATTTATGTTCCGAGTGTTAGGTTAGTGGCAGTAATGCAGCCACTCCAGCTACAACGTCTGCCAGATCATGGCAAATGTGCAAGTAGCCCATTACATATGCATTACAGTAGTGTGCTTATGGGGATGTTGGGAATTCACCACGATTTATCACGGCAAATTCTATTGGGGATGTTGATTTGGGTAAATTCACCACGGTGAATTTTAATGGGGATGTTGTCTTGGGAATTGTACCACGGCAAATTCTATTGGGGATGTTGATTGGGGGAAATTCAGCACGGTGAAATATATTGGGGATGTTGTCTTTTGAAATGTACCACGGTGAAATATATTGGGGATGTTGTCTTTTGAAATGTACCACGGTGAATTATATTGGGGATGTTGTCGTTTGAATTGTACCACGGCAAATTATATTGGGGATGTTGTCTTTTGAATTGTACCACGTCAAATTTTATTGGGGCTGTTGGCGTTGGTGTTGCTAGTTTTAATATGAACTACTAGATGGCGCTAAGTTTAGCGCAGACACAATCCAAAACTGTGTATGGGATGGTGAAATTTCAAGTTTTAATATTCACCACTAGCAGAGACACCCTCCGAAAAAAAAAAATGTATTATGATCATATCGAGTGGGACTAAAGAGATTCACCATGTGAGAAGTGAATATAAGTAAGAGGTAAGTATCGAAGAAAATCATTTTATCTAGATGGCTCTCAGAATGCTTTTATATAGTCAACATGTTGATTACTGCAGTCAAATGTGCTTATTAATTTATTTGAAAACATATATTTCAAGAAATCGACTTCAATAAATGTGATATATTATAGAAGAGTTTCAATTGACAAATATGCTGCAATTATTGATATTTCAGGGGTTTTAAGAAAAACGATAACGAAGTCGAGTGGGTTGAACACGAAAATCAGCATGTTGGCTATGCAAAACATGATGAGATAAAAAGACAAAACTAACTTTTCGTTGTACTTGTTTTAATTTGTCTATAATTTTAGCGACTCAAAAATGTTCAGTTATTCCCATCGAAACGATATAGGCGACATCTAACGGTGAGTTCCATCCATACTATCCATAAATTATGTTGTAGCATAGACACACTCCAAAACTATTGAAATATGATCATATCGAATGGGGCTAGAGAGATCCACCATATGAGAAGTGAATATAGCAGAGACAAATTTGGTTAGTATCATAGTCAACAAGAAGATGTGTGTTCTATTATTTTGTCCAGATGGCTCTCCAGTCATTTCCCTCGAAACGATATAGGCGACATCTAACCACCAATTAATGTTGTAGCATATACACACTAAAAAAATGCTGCTGTAGCCAATCAAAGCAAATTCTTCTTGTGTGGACAGGCATTTTGATACATTATATCGATCGCTTTTTGATAGTTTTGTCGATGAAGAATTTGTTTACATTATGTAGCAATTTGAGAGAATTGAAACTGAAAGAGTTTCATGACAAACCCTGCATCAATTCGGTATTGAAGATTGAAGGGATTTGAAGAAGGAAACACCATTGTTTACATTAACTAACAATTGGATTTCTGTGAAATGGATATGAGAATTTGGGGGGAAGCGTTGTTGCAGAGTTTCATGACAAATTCTGCTTCAATCACAGAATTTCTATTTGTTTACAAAATGTAGTCAATAATGTATTGATTGGATTGGAAGAAATTTCAGTACTCAACAAGTCACAGATTAATAAGCATCGTTTCTTAATATTCTTAAAAAAGTTTTTATAATGTCTCAAAAAATTTGTTGGTCATGCAGCCTTTATTACAAGGAAAAAAATGAATTTGTGAAACATATGAAAAAGCATTGTATGTTTTGTGATGTTTTATGTGAAAGTGTAAACGATTTAGAATTGCACTTAGAGAACCATCATGGAGATGAGCATGTAATGAAACAAAATCGAGATCAACAACAAGAAAAACTAAAGCAGCAGCATGAAAATAAATCAGCTGTGAAGGTGGAAAAGTTTTGTGGTGATTGTGATAAAATTGTGAATAATATACGATCACACGTTCGTAGCGAAGAACATCGATCCACCGTGAGAAAAAATCTGGATTCTGACATAAAAATTGTTAAAAGTGCATTTAACAAAAATATACTCAGCTATGAGATACAAAACAATAAAGACATTTTGTACCCGATCGATTTTCTTAATGCTTCAAAAGAATTAATAATTAAAACCTTGAAAAATGAGTTAAACGGTAAAACGCTCATAAAATTTAATATGGAACTCCAAGGACTGTATGTGAAACCAAACAATGAAAAAGATGGACCTTCAACTTCCAAAGAGTTAACTATTGAAAATATATTTAATCATATTTCAAAAACAACGCTATTAACCCTGGGAGATGATTTGGAAGAGGTCGTTTTCAACCACTGTGTGGAAATTATAGCTAAATCAGAAGAGTTCCAAGAAAGAGGCTCTAATTGGGCCCTGGAGAAACTTTTAAAACTTGACATAAATGTGTTGAGAGCCAACTTAACACGTGGCTCACATTATATTCCAACTCCGAAATCATTAAGCAACAAGAAGGGTGCGTGCCTTAACATCAAAAACTATGATGACTTTTGTTTTAAGTGGTGTATGGTTGTTGCATTGGGGGAAACTGCATATGGAGATCCGAGTATAACCTCTTCATATAACGTAGACATACACCAAGATGTCATTATTCTGCAGTCTGGAATATCGCTAAATTTCGAACAATTAAATTTCCCATTGGGTCTTAAATATATAAAAAAATTTGAAATGAACAACCCAGAGATTAGCGTAAATGTTTTCGGTTATGAAAACAAGTCGGTCGTTGGTCCATATTACTTAACAAAGGAGACGAAAAGCAATCACATTAATTTAATATTGCTGCACAACGAAGAAAATTTCCATTACATTTTGGTTATGGATATGTCTTGGTAATTATAAACAAAACTTATCAATCAAAACCATATCATAATAATCATGTATTTGTTCTTTTTTTTTCAGTCTTATGCGGTCTCAATTCACAAGTCATAAGGAGAAAGGTTACTTTTGTTTTGGATGCCTGCAATGTTTCCACGATGAAAATAAATGTATGACTCACAAAAAGCAGTGTGGAAAAGTAGTCTGTGCCCTGCCGAACAAAAAAGAAGCCGTACTAAAGTTCGTCAATCACAAGAAAAAGGATAAGGTGCCTTTCGTTATTTATGCTGACTCCGAAAGTGTACTGGAAGACGTGCAGGAAGATGAGAACAATGGGGCGAGTAAAAAAACGGAAAAGGTAAAGAAGCATATTCCATGTGCTTTTAGTTATTTTATTAAATGTAGTTTTAATGAAAATTTAAATAAGTTATTTATATATAGTGGTCCCGACGCAGCAAATGTTTTTCTGAAAGAACTAATTCAGGATTGTAAATTTTTGTATGATAGTTACCTAACCAAAACGAAACCTATGAATACTCTAACCCCCGAAGAAGAGACAGCCTTTCTTAGGGATATCAATTGTCGTATATGTGGCGACATTTTAGGTAACGATAGGGTGAAAGATCATTGTCACTTAACGGGGCAATATCGAGGTGCGGTACATAACCATTGCAATCTGCAATATCATCTACCTAAATTTATTCCAATATATTTCCACAATTTTTCTTCGTACGACTGTCACCTCTTCTTTAAAGAGTTAGTTGAATTTGGAGGTGAAATAAGAGTCATACCTCAAAACAAAGAAAAATATATTTCAATGTCTTATTTCATTAATATGGATAACGAGTCAACCGACTCTAGTTCTTTAAAAAGTACAGTTGTTGTAGGAGAAGAAGAAGATTCGAGTGAGGAAGATGATGAGGAATTCCAGCAAGAAGAGGAAAGTGAGGGCAAAAAAGAGAAGAAAAAGAAAATGAATAGATTAGAGCATCGTTTCTTAGATAGTTTTCGATTTATGCCTACTAGTTTGGATAAATTAGCAAGGAATTTATCTCGAGATTCTTTTGTTGCTGTCAGATCTCATTTTCCTGATGATGAATCATTTGAACTTATGACTAGGAAAGGAGTATTTCCCTACGAATATATGTCATCATTTGAAAAATTGAAGGAGAAACAACTTCCCCCTATAGACCAATTTTATAATAAGTTGACCGATACTGAATGCTCGTCAGACGATTATAGGCATGCAACAAATGTTTGGTCACATTTTCGATGTCAAACTATGCAAGACTACATGGATTTGTACTTAAAAGCTGATGTCTTGCTTTTAGCAGACGTATTTGAAAATTTCAGGAGCTTATGTATGCGAATTCACGAACTGGACCCTTGTCAATATCTCACAGCACCATCTCTATCTTGGGATGCAATGCTACTATGTACTAAAGTCGAACTTGAGCTACTCAGAGATATAGACATGTACAATTTCTGCAAAAATGGTATTCGGGGAGGGCTTACCCAGTGCTCAAACAGACACTCGGTAGCAAATAATGAAGATGCTCCCAATTATAATAGTGCCAAACCAGAGGTAAATATCTATTATTTGGATGTAAATAATTTATATGGTACAGTTATGACTGAGTGTCTCCCTGAAAAAGATTTTAGATGGGTGGAGGGTTATGAAATGGAGAAATTCAATGATCCAGCTGTAATATTATCTATTCCTGACAACGCTCCTACTGGTTTTATTTTAGAGGTTGATATTGAATATCCACCGCACCTTCACGACAAACATAACGATTTACCTTTTTTGGCGGAGAAAAAGTGTGTTGAAGGCTCAAAAACTGAAAAACTGATTGCAGATTTTACTGACAAAACATCATACACCATACACTACAAATTACTTAAGCAATCTCTGAAACATGGACTAATTCTTAAGAAAGTCCATAG